>NW_021629809.1:0-85000 GCF_900700375.1 Denticeps clupeoides | reverse complement strand
GGCCGGGCTCTCACTTCTTCCCGGATTTAGGTGCACTCTGGTCGGTCAGGAGACCGGCTGACCTCAGCCTTGGAGGTCCCCCTCGGCACGATGGGTAATTTTTTGGACTTTGTCATTTTTTTTACTTTTTCACTTTCCGACTTTGCTTTTTAATGCTTTTTAACTATTTTTACAGGTTTTCACATTATGGACTATGACTTTATTTTTTACTATAATGACATTTTTCAAGCTTTTCCCATTTATGGAAGCCCAAGACAGATTTCTTATTTTTAATTAAAAAAAAGGCCCCAGACAAAATTGACCAAGCCCAAAAAAATAAGACATACAGCATTGACCGAGCAGTGTGCTTATTTTCTACGTTAATAATAAGAGACGCATGCAATTATTTATTAACAAATTAATAAATAATTGTTACAAAGGGATTTTAAAGCCGAATTGGGAAGATGTTTTGGGTGGTGGGAGCACATTGGGGGGAGCACTGGTTGCTGGACAGTGCCACGGCCATCTTCGGATGGCCACCCCGGCCGTCTTCGGACGGCCAACCTTTTTTTCCCCTAACCCTAACCCTAAACCCTGACCCTAACCCTAACCCCAAAACCTAAACTTAGCCCCTAGAAAACCAATATTTTGTAGCCCTAACTGGATAAAGTCGGTCTAACTAGATCACTAAGAACCCTAAATGGGACTAAATGTTTGTTTGGGTTGGAACGGTGAAAGTTTGGGGTGCGTGAGCTTCCCCTTTATCGTGACAGTGCACAACGGTGGTCCTGGCCTCGGCTTTGGGCGCCGGTTAAATTCCCCTAACCTAACCACTATTGGAGGTTCATTATTAGGAAGGAATTATTTATTTATTTTCCCAACCCCTACTGTCCTGGTGACGGGAGGAATGTGGTGCTTTGATGACGTGTGTGGGGCCTGGGGATGGGTGTGGTCCGAGGGCGGGATGGATGCTAGGCCCGTGCATAACGGTGGTCCTGCCTCTCTTCCTCCGGGTGGGGGGGTGGGGCGCCGGATTGGAGTGGGGTTTTTGAGTCCCATTCCTCCTGATTCCCTAACCCGGCCAACCTTTTTTTCCCCTAGGGTTAAGTTTAGGGCTTTGGTAGAAGAAAGGGTTAAGTTTAGGGATTTGGTAGAAGAAAGGGTTAAGTTTAGGGCTTGGCTTGGCTTGGCTCTTTGTATCCACAAAATCAGGGCTACACTCCCTCTCATATGGGACAATACTGGAATCCCTTCTCAACATTTCAAAAGTGCTGCAGAAAGTTGAGGCCTAGTCAGGCGTTTTTCCAACAAAGCAGCAGATTCACAACCCCAAGGAAGGCAATATGTCCACTTCATCCATATCGGGTCCTGCAAACAAAAGAGGCAGGCAAAACATTAAGGCTGTTTACAATTTGGTCTGCAAGAGAGGGGGAACATTCAGACCAACAACCTTGCCACCAACTCTCCAACGGATGGCACATCTACTTACCATGGTTACTTAAGGAACACGCACAGGACTGGATAATAAACATTGGTGCTCACATTCTGGAGCATTACAAATCAATTAGGACTCTCCCTGGATAAAAGACTGAAGGATAAACAGAGCTAGCACAGACCTCACAAGAGGAATCCGGTCTATTGATCCATCTAGACAGGCGGGCCCCTCAAACATCAAGTCCAAAATCACTGTCTCTGCCTAGATGCAAAAAGCTTTGGACGGCAAAACCAGAAAAGAAAGACTTTCAAACCCTTCGGGAGAAGCCACGGGCCACCGCAGCCCCCTCTGGTAGTGCAAACTCTTTATATTTGGGGTAAGGCTTAAGCTCCAACCAGTACGGGTTAACCCCCCTTAGTGCCTTTTCAATGTCTTTGGGGATATTACAAATAAAATAGAAAAAGAACTGATGGGTTTGTGAGTAACCTCCGATCCAAGCCACCAACCTTTCACTGCGGAGTGCAGAAGTGCACTTTATTAAGTCCACAGATAATGTTAAATTCACCTTAGTTAGGCTGTCCTGGTTAGAGTACGGAACAATTGTTGCACAAATATACCACTATAACCACATTTTTCACTGCTTCTTTTTGTTCACAGACTACTGGCAGGCTCCAGTGAAGAGACCAGCAGATAAATCCTGGTTCCTGGTAACTGCTAAATGAGAACTTAGTGTCTGAGAAGCCAAAATGAGAAAACAGTCAAGTTTCTATTTAACGTGCGCACGGAGGGACTCTCTATAAGAAATTCCTCCGAACATAGTGACGTGTGTGTAAAAGAAAGAATCCGTAGGCCCAACACTCCACGTGTTTCACCTTTGGTCTTGGAACAGCCAGAAAACAACTTTATCTCACTTTAAACCTTGGTGATGTACAAGGCTAAGTTGTTTTCCAATATTACTCTATCCAGTGAAATGCCCGAGATAGTGCTAAGTGACAATTATTATTCCATCATTGTTCCGGTCCCCAAGAAAACCCATCCTGCCTCCCTCAACGACTACCGCCCTGTAGCCCTCACCTCAGTAGTGATGAAGATCTTTGAACGGCTGGTCAGAGACTTCATCATTTCTTCACTACCAGATACACTCGACCCACTACAGTTTGCATACCGTCCCAACTGGTCCATGGATGACGCCATATCACATCTCCTCCATACTGCACTCACCCACCTGGACACTCGGAAGGGAAATTATGTTAAAATGCTCTTCATTGACTACAGTTCAGCCTTTAACACAATAATCCCTTCCACACTCACCACCAAGCTGGAGCACCTGGGACTCAGCTCATCTCTCTGTCAGTGGATCTCCAACTTCTTAACCGGGAGACCACAGGCAGTAGGAAAAGCAGACTCTGCCCTTTCTTGAAGACCACATTGGTGTTTTTGGATCAATCCAGTTTGCAGTCGATGTGTACCCCCAAGTACCGGTAGTCTTCGACTACCTCCACGTCAGATCCTCTGTGACAGGGGTGGAAGGAGGAGCATGCTTCCTAAAGTCCACAATCATCTCCTTTGTTTTTGTGATGTTAAGCTGTAGATAGTTTAGCTCACACCACTCAACAAAGCTGTCCACCACCTTCCTGTATTCATCCTCCTGTCCGTCTCTGATACAGCCCACAATGGCAGAATCGTCAGAGAATTTCTGCAGGTGACATGACAGACTTGTACCTGAAGTCAGACGTGTAGAGGGTGAAGAGGAAGGGTGATAGTACAGTCCCTTGCAGTGCCCCTGTGCTGCTCAAGATGTTGTCCGAGCGGCAGCTCTTCAGCCGGACATGCTGTGGTCGATTTGTTAGATAACTTGAAAGCACATTGTAAGTCGCTCTAGATAAGGGCGTCTGCCAAATGCCGTAAATGTAGTCCGTAATCCGGTGGGGCGTCTACCTGCGTTTCAGTGAGCTTATTTCCCAGCAGTGATGGATAGTGTTAAAAGCACTAGAGAAGTCAAAAAACATGACCCTCACAGCGTTCCCAACAGTGTCCAAGTGAGAATGAGTCTGGTCCAGCAGGTAGATGATGGCATCCTCCACGCCAATACGAGGTTTATAAAAAAGGTCTATTGGATAAAAAGCGTCTGCTAAATAAATAATAAAGTAAAGTATAAGCCAACTGTAGGGGGTCCATCCACGGCTCCACAGTCAGATGCAGCTGTTTCAGTATGAGTCTCTCCAACGTCTTCATGACGTGTGAAGTCAGGGCCACTGGCCTGTAGGGGACGAGGGGTTGGTCTTTTTGGGGACATGAACTAAGCATGATGTCTTCCAGAGAGACGGGACCCTCTGTAGATCCTGATTTCCTAGCCTTCATTACCCACAGTGGTATAAATATGCTTGTGAACTTAATAACGGTGAGAGTTCTCTTGCGAGTCCCCCGATGGCCATGGTGAATAAGCTTGGATAATCAATTCAATTGACTTCCTTTATTGCAGCTCCCCAGACGGGAAATTTCCCACCACAATGTGTATAGATAGTCAAGTGATTTCACAACCAAAGCATTGGTGGTGTTTTTCTGTGCCTGTGGTTTTCTGTGGTTCAGAAGATGAGCTCACACATTCCTCAAAGATAAAGCTGAAGAACACAGCAATATATGGTCTTATTTTGCTTGTCCTGCAGAGAAGGTCTATGCCCATACATTTTCCTTTACAGTTCCCTCCTTTTGCCCAAAAATGGGCAAAAAAATTTATAGTTAAATGTAAATTAATGAGTACATAACAAAGAGTATATATAAAAATCAATGATTACAAGACAAATGGCAAAATTATTGAATGACATACAACTAGAAACATCAAAGTGTACCACTCCAGCAAGGGTTTAAGGTACCTTATCACAGGCAGTTGCATGAAAAATAAAGTAACAGGATATAGAAATTATGTGTGTGTATTGTCCTCATATGAGAAGTCAGAGCAGGATACATCATTATGTACAAGAGCTTCATCTTTGTCATCAGGGGTATGTTACTAGGGTGGACCAGGAAGTGTGCAGTTGATCATTAGTCATATACCAGGGGTAGCCTGCATAATCTTTTGCTTTATGTCCTTCATAGGACAAGCCAGTTAGTGGAACTGACATGGTGGCAAAAGAGTTAATGGGAAACAATCTTGTATGA
The DNA here is from genome assembly GCF_900700375.1 of Denticeps clupeoides. Taxonomy (NCBI): domain Eukaryota; kingdom Metazoa; phylum Chordata; class Actinopteri; order Clupeiformes; family Denticipitidae; genus Denticeps; species Denticeps clupeoides. The sequence continues at coordinate 80,427 of NW_021629809.1, read as the reverse complement.
GGGATCTGTGGGCATGATTAATACCACATTGGGAAGTGTTAGGAGGCACTTCGGCTGATCTCCTCCATCTTGACTGAGGGAACCAGAAGGAGATACCCACCCCGACGCTGGGTAATATGCACAATGTTTTCTATAATCAATGCCGAGGTACAGAGAAATCTTCTGTGAAATACCCCAGCGAGGGAGGGCTCGTGCCACTGCAAAAGCATCAGCTTTAGATATGGGGAATGCCTCCACCCACTTTGACTACATATCTACCATCACTAAGCAGCATTTCTGTGTCCATTGTCCTACATTATGTGAAGCACAAATTATACATGATTGACAGTATTTTAGTCCAAATACAGTGAAACCTTTTATAAACCAATGTGCTGCAATAGCAGACATCATCCCTTCTTTTGACACATCTAATCCATGGGTCAAGTGCTTCTGGGTTTAGAAAATAGAGGACAGAGTTGATCCATGGAATGGGAAAGTGAGGTAAGGAAAGAGTTAGTGGCTGTCTCTAGTGGTAAGGAGAAGAATGACTCAGAGGTTGGGAGATGTGAAAGAATGCAGGAAGATACAGATGAAGGTGAGACAGTTTGAAGGTTGTGTCGAATGATGAATGGATGGGGGACCATTGTGGATCCTGTAGGTAGAGTGAGTGTGAAGGTCAGGAAGTGGTGGTCAGATGTGAAGTGGAGTGGATTAAAGGTCAGAAGTTGGAGAAGGACGACTGAAGACCAGGTACAGGACATTCCCTCCTTTGTGTGTGGGAGAGATGTTGCTGTTGGTCAAGGGAAAAAAAGCGGAGAAGGGGAAGAAGGCAGGATGATTGGAGTTTGAGGTCATTGAGGTCTAAGGAGAAAATGCTGAGCAGAGTGTCCAATTCATCAATTAAGGTCCCAAGTGGCCCTGGAGGGATATATACCAAAGAGAAGGATGTTCACTGGAGAATAAACTGAGACTGCATGGAATTCAAATGAAGAAATATTAAGATGTGGGAAAGGCATTGGTGTGAAGGACAAATTTCGTGATATTAAAAGGCCAGTACCCCCTCCTCTCCCAGTTTTCCTAGGAGTGTGGGAGAACGTTTAGGCAGAAGAGAGGGCAGCAGGTGTAGCACCAGGAAGTCTAGGGAGTGGAGAGTAGTGAGGCCAGAGATAAAAGTTAGCTTTTTTAAATGCAGATTGACAGTTCCAGAGCCCACTTACCACTCTGTTTGAGAGGTAGATGACAGGGCAGGGTAGATGAGCAAACTACACCGTAAAAGATGGCTGATGCCACTACAGAGTCATAAAAAGTCTTCAGGAGTGGTCCCTGTACTCCAAAATACCTGGGCCTCCACAGCAGGTACAGCTGCTTTACCCTTTCTTGTAGAGTGAATTTGTGTCCAGTCCAGTTTGTTGTTCAGATGAACCCCAAGGTACCTATAGCTCTCCACAGCCTCAATGTCCATTCCCTGGATGTTCAGTGGATGTTTGTGCCTGCGGAAGTCTAGCACCAGCTCCTTGGTTTTTCCAGTGTTGATCTGGAGGTGGTTCTGCAGGCACTAGTCCACAAAGTCCTGTGTCAGTTCTGTGTACTTCCTGTCGTCCCCATCAGTGTTGAGGCCAAATATTGCAGAAACTTCTGCAGGAAGCATTTGGTGAAGTTGTAGAAACCTGCAGTGTAGATGGTGAAGAGGAACAACGGCAGACAACCCTGTCTGACACACAACCCTGAGTTTTCACATACTGTGGTCGGTTAGTGAGGTAGTCCAGGATCCATGTGGCTAGGTGATGGTCCACTCCTGTGTACTCCAGCTTGTCCCTCAGAATTGTGGGTTGGATGGTGTTGAAAGCACTGGAGAAATCAAAGAACATGATTCAAAGAACAAGACTAGGTCCAGGACATTCACCTCCTTCGTGTGTGGGAGAGATGTTGCTGTTGGTCAAGGAAAAAGAGCGGAGAAGAAGGCAGGATGATTGGAGTTTGGCTGGTGGAAGGTTGAAGTCACAGAGGAGAGTTAGGGGGGTGTTTAAGGAGAAAATACTGAGCAGAGTGTCCAATTCATCAATAAAAGGTCCCAAGTGGCCCTGGGGGGCGATATAAGACAATGAGAAGGATGTTCACTGGAGAAGAAACTGAGACTGCATGGAATTCAAATGAAGAAATATTAAGATGTGGGAGAGGCATTGGTGTGAAGGACCAATTTTGTGATATTAAATGGCCAGTACCCCCTCCTCTCCCAGTTTTTCTAGGAGTGTGGGAGAATGTGTAGGCATAATAGAGAGCAGCAGGTGTAGCTGTATTCTGAGATGATATCTCTGTTTCTCGGGTCTCTGTTAGTGCCAGGAAGTCTAGGGAGTTGAGAGTAGTGAGGCCAGAGATAAAGTCATCTTTTTTAACAGCAGATTGACAGTTCAAGAGCCCACCTACCACTCTTGTTTGAAAAGTAGATGACAGGGCGGGGTAGATGACGTGGTTGGTAACAGAGCCTCTGCAGCTTGAGTATGTTTTCTTAAGCCTGTAAGAGATAGTTACTGGAATAGGTTTCAGACACATTGTTGCTGTGAAATAAAAGGCTAAATGGAAAAGGAGGATTAAGGAAAGATGCCAGGTTTGGTTGCTTTCCTGATATTTCCTGTTGCTTTCCTGATCTACACTATAAGTCCTGCCCCCTAAATTACACCTGGAACCTGAAACAATCACTGATTGACCACCTGAGTAAGATAATGATTGCTACACTTGGTTCTGCTTAAACACAATCTACCTTTCAATGCACACCACACAACTGATAGTTCAACACAGTCCTACAGCTGAGCTTATAAACAGTAATCAAAGTCTATATCCTACCTTCACAGAAGTGACAAATACAATGATGCACAATGATGGATACAATGCTTCACATTAGCATGAAACAAACCAGAGGGTCACCACAGCCACCACCACCATAACAACTAAAGTTTCAGGGATTTTCAAATGGACCAGTAGCATTATAAGGGACACGTAATGTACACCATGACACTGGACTACACTTTGGACTTCTCCACCTCTACAACTGTAGGCCCTTTTCTCTTATTGGACAAACAATAACAAACCCTGCACTGACACCACTTGCAGGCTCACTCTACCCTGGAAGGCGGTCCCTCTCTGTATCACTTCTTACCAAGGTTTTTTCTTCATTTCTTTTTTTCTTTTTTTCTCTCTCCTAGAGTTTTTTTGTGTGGTTTTTCCTTGTGTGCAGAAGGGTCGAGTAAGGGGGTGTCAATTGTAGGGCCTGTCAAAGCCCATTGAGACATAATGTATGTGATTTTGAAATTAGAGAAATTAACTTCTCTAAAGCCTAAAAGTCACACTTTTTAAGTGCTTTCTTTAACTCATTCTTGGCGCAGACAAAATTCCTGCCTTGATCACAGAAAAGCTGACTCACAGCTCCTCTTAGACTGATTTACATTTACATTTACGGCATTGAAGCATCTAAGTGCATTAATGAATGAATCAGTAGATCTTCCAACATCTCTAAAAATTCAAATCAAATTAAAATTTTATTTATCACATACACAGTCATATACTTTATGATATGCATTGAAAAGCTTTAGTAACTGCTATAGACCTCAATATTGCAAATATTGCAAGAATACAATGAACCAATATGCAAATATTGCAAACATAACCAAATATTACTTTAACATAAAACATGTGTAACCGGTAGGGTGAAGGTGTAGATTAATTTAAGGTCAGGGAGCTTGGTACAGATGATGCGTTCAGCTGATCGAAGATAAGATAAGATAAACCTTTGTTAGTCCCACAAGTGGGAAATTACATTGTCACGGCAGAGAGTGGATAGACCAAAGTTAAGAGCAGTAAAAAATAAATACGTATATGTATTTATCTACACAATGTACAATCTGTATCTACACATGTACAATGGGTAACTACCATACTGTATTTGCCTGCCTGTGTGTTGTCGATGTGTGTGTGGCCAACTGTGAGGTCTTTGCTGTACAGTCTGACAGCTGTTGGAAGAAAAGACCTTCTGAACCTCTCCTTCCCATATCGTGGGTGCAGAAGCCTGCCACTGAAGGAGCTGCTTAGTGCTGTCAGAGTTTCCTGCATGGGGTGTGAGATGTTGTCCAACAGGGATGACAGCTTAGCCACCATTCTCCTGTCACCCACCACCTCCACTGAGTCCAGAGGGCCTCCTAGAACAGAGCTGGCCCCCTGTTCTTATTTAAATAGAAATGATTGTCACATGTGATACACAGCAGCACAGCACACAGTGAAATTTGTGTGCTTTGCTCAGTGGCACCTCAGTGGCATCTTGGTGGATCGGGATTCTCAGTGGCCACCACTGCCCCAAAAATGTCTGCTGGGTCAGCAGCATCTCTGCTGGGGACAGGAAGAGACTGAACAGGCTGATCCGGAGGGCCAGATTAGTGGCACCTTGGTGGATCTGCTGTGGACTTTTGGAGGCCACTCCTGAAGAATTTTTATGACTCTGTAGTGCCATCAGCCATCTTTTACGGTGTAGTTTGCTGTGGCAACAGCATCTCTTTTGGGGACAGGAAGAGAATTAATAGAGACTGATCTGGCCCTCCGGAGAGAGCAATATGAGGGGACAATCAGTGGCAGATGAATCAAACCTGTTGAAAAAGTGATTCAGTTCATTTGCCCATCTCACATCCCCCACCGGCAGAGAGTTCTGTTCTTTGTGGCCTGAGATGGTTCTAAGGCCACACCAGACTCAACTGACATTGTTCTGATGAAGCTGGTTTTCCATCCTCTGCCTGTAGCTGTCTTTCTCATCCCTGATCAGTCTTTTCAGGTCCCTTTGCACCCTTTTCAGCTCCTCTCCTGCTTGAGGACGGCCTTGATTTCTGGAGTAATCTATGGTTTGTTGTTTGGGTAGCACCATACAGTCCTGGTGGGTCCGGTGTTATCCACACAAAAATTAATGTAGTCCGTAATGCAGGTCACAGGGCCGTTGATGTCCTCCACACGGTAAGGTAAGAGCACACAGCACTTCCCACACAGTAGACTCAAAACTGTGTCACTGTGCGGGTGACTGCTGGCTCCCTGCGCACTAAGGGCTCATACACAGGGACAAGGTGCACCAGGTTGTGCTCTGATCTTCCCAGGGGAGGAAGAGGTGATGAACTGTATACCTCTTTTAGGATTGACTACAAAATCCTACTTTTGACCTATAAAGCTCTAAATGGTCTCGCCCCGCAATACCTGAGCGAACTTTTGGTTCTTTATGAACAGCCACGCCCCCTTCGATCAATGGGTGTCAATAAAAAAAAAAGTCCAGTTTATCACAGAGTCCCCCTGTTAGACACAGACAAAGTTAAATTCACCCAAGTTAGGCTGTCCTAGTTAGGGTACCGGGCCACTGTAGCACCAATATACCACTATAACCAGTGATATATTGGTTATAGTGATAACTATTTCAGTATCAGTTGTACAGTGCAAACGTCTGCCGCTGCTTCTGTTTGTTTTTCTCCGAGACACGGAATCAAGCACCCAGACTACTTTTTTTTTTGGAGTGGAGTTTTTCCTTGTGTGCAGAAGGGTCAAGTGTGGGGGGTATGAACTGTAGGGCCTGTCAAAGCCCATTGAGACATACTGTATGTGATTTTGGGCTCTATAAGAAATAAATGTTGTTGTTGTTGTTGCTATTTTGTGTTGGCATACAGTAAGTTCACTGTTTTATTGTCTCTGGTGGGGCATGTCACATACAAAGTGAAGGTGGGCAGTGTGGAGTCCAGTGATGCATGAATAAAGACACCCGATATTAAAAACAGGGCTTGTGAAAATTGTGCCTGCAGTCTGCTGACCACATGTTATCATAATAACGTGATATTTCCCTGGTGAGTGACGACGGTCCCTCCCAGCGCGACACCCCCGTCTCTTCCTCCGTAGCTTGCTGGGGATGTCGGGTCTGTTCGCCCATAGCTCCGCTGCAGGGTGCAGTGCTAACAGCTGACCTCGAGTGTAAACAAAAGAGCCTCATGCCGGGTCTCCAAACACAGGTGAAAAGAGTAAAAAATACCTAACAAAAATGGCCAAAACTAGTACGAAAAGGTAGTGCATGGTATCGGATTCACCTGTCGGACTCGCCTGTCATGCATGGTGCTGTTGCCGAACTAGGATGTTTCCCGTCAGGATGCGCTCTATGGTGCAGGAGTAGTTACTGAGCACCTTGGAGGGCAGTTTCTCAGGCATCTGAGGTGGTAGAGACGCTGCCTTTACTTTTTACTTAGGTAGGCCATCTCGTCGTTGTCAGAGATCAGGCCCACCACGACAGTGTCGTCAGCAAACTTAATGATGGTGGTGGAGTTTGTAGTGGCTGCACAGTCGTATGTATACAGAGAGTTCAGCAGGGGGCTCAAAACACAGCCCTGGGGGGCTCCAGTGCTGAGAGTGATGCTGGTTGAGACATGTCTGCCCATCTTTGCTGCCTATGATCCACTGACAGACAGATAAGCTGAGTCCCTGGTGCACCAGCTTGGTGGTGAGTGTGGAAAGAATTATCCAGAATTATGTTAAATGCCGAACTGTAGTCGATGAGAAGCATTTTAACATAATTTCCCTTCCGAGTGTCTGTGGGTGAGTGCTGTGTGGAGGAGATGTGATATGGCGTCATCTGGTTTGGACGGTAAGGGTGGTAGTGGCCTAGCGGGTAACACACTTGCCTATGAACCAGAAGACCCAGGTTCAAATCCCACTTACTACCATTGTGTTCCTGAGCAAGACACTTAACCCTAAGTTGCTCCAGTCCCTGTAACTGTCCCTGTAACTACTGATTGTAAGTCGCTCTGGATAAGGGCATCTGATAAATGCTGTAAATGTGAGCAAACTGCAGTGGGTCGAGTGTGTCCGGTAGTGAAGAAATGAAGTCTCTTAACAGCCATTTAAAGCACTTCATCACTACTTAGGTGAGGGCTACAGGGCGGCAGTTGTTGAGGGAGGCAGGACGGGGTTTCTTTGGGGCTGGAAAAATGATGGACTCGTTCAAGCATGTGGGTATCCCCGACCGAGAGGTTGAACATCTCTGTGAACACAGGAGCTAGTTAGTCTGCGCAGGCTCTGGCAATTCTCTCAGGTAATTCTGATGTAATAATGCTCGTTTATCTCCCATAGACTTGGCAGCAAAGTCTGAGCACGTGCTGAGCTATGCCGTGCAATTCATGCTTACATATGAGGTGTGGTAGCTTATATCAAGACACACTTCTTGAAGTGTTTGATATGTAATCTTTTGATTGAGCACTTGTGCTAAAGCCCTTTGCCTTTTTACTCAGCTTCTCATCTGCTGTTCTTGATCTTAAAAGGAAGGTGGAGGTGATGGGGTTACAGGTTATACAAGCATATGCTCGAGAGGTGTCAAGTTCTTATACAAAAATCCTACTCCATTTTCGTATGATCCAATCTGGCAATTTTCTCAAGAGCCTATGATTTTCTTTGAGGACGGTGCGGTAATTTGACAGACAGTGCTTTGGTATTGCAAGGAAGTGACTTCATGATAGATTTTTGTGTGTAATGTATATTAAGTGTGTGAAGAGTTTTGCAACGTGTGAGGTTGACAATGTGCCTTATAGTTGTACAAATATGGGCTGATGTTTTGCTTCTTGAGTGTAAGGTTTTGCTAATAGTGTACTACTTTTAATTTTTGTGTGTAAGCAATCCAAAAAACTGTAAAAGAAGTGCACCGGAACTTGTTACTTTAGTAATAAACTAACAAAAAGATGTAAAATGGCTCAACTAAAACGTTTAATCAATAGTTAAAGCTTACAGCACCTGGTATTCTCAGGCAGTCTCCCATCCAAGTACTGACCAGGCCCAGCTCCTAAATTACACTTTACAGCATTTATCAGACACCCTTATCCAGAGCGACGTACAATCAGTAGTTACAGGGATCTTATTGGACAAATCATCACAAACCCTGCACTGACACCATTTGCAGGCTCACTCTACCCTGGAAGGGGGTCCCTCTCAGTATCACTCCTTCCTAATGTTTCTTCCTTTCTTTTTTTTTTCTCTTAAAGAGTTTTTTTTTGTGTGGAGTTTTTCCTTGTGTGCAGAAGGGTTAAGTGTGGGGGATGTGTCAACTGTAGGGCCTGTCAAAGCCCATTGTGACATTCTGTATGTGATTCTGGGCTATATAAGAAATAAATGTTGTTGTTGTTTTTTATTGATCACAGAAAAAATCTTGTTTTGCCCATTGTAAAGGTATAGCATACTTTTACACCCATTGGACACTATGTTTCACTATGTTTTACATTTACATTTACATTTACAGCATTTATCAGACACCCTTATCCAGAGCGACTTACAATCAGTAGTTACAGGGTCAGTCTCCCTGGAGCAACTTAGGGTTAAGTGTCTTGCTCAGGGACACAATGGTAGTAAGTGGGGTTTGAACCTGGGTCTTCTGGTTCATAGGCGAGTGTGTTACCCACTAGGCTACTACCACCCACTCCCACTATGTGAAATAGGTTAATTATTTTTTATTTATCTCAGTTTAAGCATTTTCCACATTTTATTTTTATTCATACAAATAGTACCTCACACACCCAGCCAAAGCTCCAGAACCACAATTTAGGATTGTTTTTATGGATCTGCAAGCCGAGAAGAGTCACTTATTGTCCCGCAAGGTATGCAGCACCAGACACCCCTCATTCGTGTCCCTTTGGGCTGCAGCTCAGGAGTCAATTCAACCTTCTCTGTTTATTCCACTGTGCTAGAAAGCCATTCCAATTTAAAACTTTGAAACTTAATTTGTATAAATTATAGGATTTTCACACACTTGTTCTGCATAGAAGACAGGAATTCTGTGAGAAATTTCAGAATTCCAGGCACCTTCCTAGAGTGCTCTGTACAGGTTTCCTCGCCATGTTTGTCATGCTTTCACCACCAGGTGGCAGCAGAAACACTTCCAGACCCTTCCTTTCACAAACTGCACCTGGGAAAAGGAACAACTTCTTGGGGTAATGCATTACTGGGCCCCCTGGGGCCGGTTCTGGTAAAAAAAAAATTAGATTATTAGAAATAAAAATCTCACTCCCCTCATTCAGGTACTTCTCTACTCTAGTTAACAGGTATACTGTTATTTCTTTATTCCACTGCCCTAGACAGCCATTCCAATTTAAAATTTTGAAAATGTATTAATTTAAAAGCATAAATGCCACAACCTTTAAACTTTATACATATCTTCTACATACTAGAGAGGACATGTGTGAGAAAGTTCAGAATTCCAGACCCCTCCGTTTGTGAACTGGACCCAGGAGAATGTTCATCTTAATGGGCTACAGCTAACAGGCTTCTTTGGGCCTTTTGTAATAGTAGGTTATTAAGAAACTTGCTATCATAACAGGGTGAGGGGACACCCAGGAATGATTGCCTGCCCCAGGGGTCACCTCCAGCTATGGTTCCCTAATCCTAACCCCACTCATTATGCCTTAGGGGCGTGGCTTATGTAAATCCACTATTAAGCACGGAACACTGATGCACTGGTTTCACAGATTTTTCACCCATGAGAAAGTCTTAAGACCAGCAAAAAATTTGAAGTTGAAAAATTTGAAACACATCATTAATATTAAAACTACATTCAGCTCACTATTCTATATTTAATACAATACAAATAATAATAAAGTAATATTCTTATTATTTTTACATAGACTTATTTTTGCATGAGTAAATTCCAGCTAGTTCAGAATGCTGCAGAGTTCTAACTAGAACTAGGAAATTTGACCACATCACCCCAGTCTTACAATCACTGCACTGGCTACCCATCAAATTTAGGATTGACTGCAAAATTTAGGACTGACTACAGAACTTTTGACCTACAATGCTCTAAATGGTCTCGCTCCACAGTACCTGAGTAAACCGCAACACCCCCTGCGATCAATGATCGTGCGCAGAAGGGTAAAGTGTGGGGGGTGTCAATTGTATGGCCTGTCAAAGGAGGCAGGACATGGAACTCAGTTGCAACTGACGTTTTAATGAAAAAAACAAGAGTTGTGGGTGCAGAGCGTCTCACACCGGGCTCCCCTCGTAAGGTAATAAAAGGTCTGGCCAGAATCACACAATTGATTCCCCATACAGGAAAATATACAAATAGACTAATTATCAATGAAACATTCAATAAAATATATAAAAGCATGAACAAATCACTACACATAAAATTAATCTATAAATAATTACATAAGAACAATATGGACATTTAAAGTACAACAAATTTAACTCATTAACATCATACAAGCTAAACTTCTCCATACCTGAAACAAATAAAACATGGGTTTTGGGTGCAGAGCGTCTCACACCGGGCTCCCCTGAAGAAATATTATACTCGCTCGGTGAACGAGGTGCAGCACATGTTCCAAGCGCCGAAATAAAACTCTGTTCAATTACAAACACTCTTCCTCCATCACTGCCAATCTCATTTACTTCTAAATGGGCAATATACTGCATGGTAGAGATGGCTACGGAGCGTGTATCGAGTAGCGAAGGGGGCGTTTCCATGAAGCACATATCGAGGCTTGCTTCATTTAGGGGAGGAGCCTAAAATGATGACGTCCAACGCCTCGCTGCTGGCTGTACCACGTGACTGCTTCGGGAAGTGGTTCAGATTTTGCCACGAGGTTTGAGGCAATATAAACCTCTGTAGAGTTGCGGTCAGTTTGGAAACTAGAGTTTGGATAGTGTTTATATACTTTGGAGAGTTTAGAGAGAGTTTAGAGAGAGAGAGAGACTTTGAACAGTTATAATAGTTAGGAGAGAAGAAGAAGCCAGCTAGGAAGAGGAGGATTTTCCCTGTGTAGGTTAGGGTTAGGGTTAAATAAAATTTGAATTTATTTGGTCATAGATGGTTTGTAATTATACACCTGGCCAGTAGGTGGTGTTGTGTGCACATGAAGCTTCGAGAAATGAACACTTTGGCTCAAACCATTTGGCTCATGAGGCTTCATCTCATTATCACTACTGCATGGTGAAAATGGATTTATTCATTTTTCCCAAACCCAGCATGGCACGGCAATCCTACCTCCGGTAAGGTAAAAAAAGGTCTGACCGGAGGACGTATACGCACGCAGGTACCCATGTAATCAGCCCAATAATGCTTGCACGCTCGCACACACACCCAGAACCAAAAGGCAGGAGATATAAAATCATATTGTAGAACCAAATAAAATGCACCTGACCGAAAAAAAATCCCAAACTATCAGAGGTTGCATGTTTTGGTGAAATGCAAATAACATACCCTGTTACACTTGACTCAAACTAAAGGAAAGATACAGGGTCAAGAAACATACCGAGGTGACTGGAAACCTTCAGGAACATTTGACAGAAAATTGACAGAATTGTGTGTGTTACTGTGGAATGACTGGTTCAGTCCAGCTCCTCTATCAGCCTGCAGCTGCTTTTTTTGGAATCTTCAGCTCCTTTAGATTCTCTAGCAGGCTGAGAAGTCCAATCAGTCACAAAATATGACGTTGCCTGCAAACACGCAAATGGCAAACAGTATCCATATCAAATCAGGATTATCCTGATCCTGGGAAAAGGGTTTGTAACTTTGTTGGTTTGTGTACCTGTTCGTTGGGAGTCTCCTCTAGGTCCGGGAGGTCCTGCAGAACAACAGAAGGACTTCATTTGTAAATCCCAGATAGTCTTATATCAATACACTACTAGTCTAGCTAGACTTCGGCACGCCCTCTCATATCTGCAAATGAAATGAGACTGAAAATTCCCTCTTCACGGGGTCTCCATTTCCAATCAACTCTATTCTCCTTTGTTGTCCCTGGCTGGTGGAACAACTTGCCCTGCTCCATGGGGCAGTGGTGGCCAAGTGGTTAAGGAAGCGGCCCCGTAATCAGAAGGTTGCCGGTTCAAATCCCGATCCGCCAAGGTGCTACTGAGGTGCCACTGAGCAAAGCACCGTCCCCACACACTGCTCCCCGGGCGCCTGTCATGGTGCCCACTGCTCACTCAGGGTGATGGTTAAATGCAGAGGACAAATTTCACAGTGTGCACCGTGTACTTGGGCCTCAAGCAGCCAGGCATAAGCTGGCTGACTACACAATAACCCTGGATAGCCTTTCTATCTCACCGAGTATTGAAGTGAAGGACCTAGGTGTCATCATTGATGCAGGTCTCTCATTCAGTTCGCACGTAATGTCACTAGAATAGCATTCTTTCACCTTAGAAATATTGCGAAAATAAAAAATATCATTTCAATGCATGATGCAGAAAAGTTGGTCCATGCATTTATTACATCAAGGTTAGATTACTACAATGCATTATTGTCTGGATGCTCTAGTAGGTGCATGAGTAAACTCCAGCTAGTACAGAATGCTGCAGCCAGAGTTCTAACCAGAACCAGGAAATTTGACCACATCACCCCAGTCTTACAATCACTGCACTGGTTACCCATCAAATTTAGGATTGACTACAAAATCCTACTTTTAACCTATAAAGCTCTAAATGGTCTCGCCCCGCAGTACCTGAGTGAACTTTTGGTTCTTTACGAACCGCCACGCCCCCTTTGATCAATGGGTGCGGGGTCACTACTGGTACCAAAGGTGCAGAAGGTCACAGCTGGGAGCAGATCCTTCTCCTATAGAGCTCCGCAGTTGTGGAACAGCTTGCCTGTCAGTGTCCGGGATTCAGACACAGTCTCAGTGTTTAAATCCAATCTCAAAACCTATCTGTTTTCTCTGGCTTTTTGTTAAAATCCTAGACCCTCATTTCACTTGATTTTGACGCAGTGTCAATTATAAAGTCCAGTTTATCACAGAGTCCCCCTGTTAGACACAGACAAAGTTAAATTCACCCTAGTTAGGCTGTCCTAGTTAGGGTACCGGGCCACTGTAGCACCAATATACCACTATAACCACATATTTCAGTATCGGTCGTACAGTGTAACCGTCTGCCGCTGCTTCTGTTTGTTTTTCTCCGAGACACGGAATCAAGCGTCCAGACTACTGGCAGACCCCAGTGATCAGACCAGCAGATAGAACCTGGTTCCTGACAACTGCTTTACAAGGACAAAACATGAAACAAACCAGAGGGTCACCACAGCCACCACCACCGTTACAACTACAGCTATAGGGATCTTCAAATGGACCAGTAACATCATTACATCTTTGCTGTTTTTATCCATAAGATTTGTTTCAGTATTTTTAGTTTACAACCTGACCATTAGCTAACGCACCATGTGTGACCCCAAATTGGTTCCTGGTGCAGTGGCCATTGGTCAGAATGGGGTCAAGGGGATGGGAGTTTTTAACCACTCTGGCTCCTTGTAAATTATGTTATTTAAGTTTATTCCAAGACTGCCTCTCAATTCAACTGTCTCTGAAGCTGAGCTTTTATTCATTCCAGCTGCTTACACCTCACCACTGAAGAATGCATATGAGAAGCAAAGCACACAGCAGATTCTGCTCTTTCTGTTGATTCTAATGCATTTTTTCATTATTGTATAATGCATTATGAGCAAGTACTTCAGAATTTAGTTACTAGTATTACAACCAGTCATGTTGACCCGTGCCAGGTTATGATCTAATAACAGCCTGCAGCTTTCATCTACCAGTCTACTCGTCCCATGCCCCACGGTCTCCCCTCATTGGGAAAATAACGCAGCTGGCTTCATGCCTCCTATTGCACCCCCTCTCACTCTCACGCTGTTGCTACGCTACCTGCTAAATGCCCGCCATGCCCCTGGGTCCCGTCTCTCAGTTCTGCGGCCCCCGCAGATGTGCCCAACTCCCTGCTATTACAGTGCTATTTAGTTAAATTAGAATGTGACTTAACTATATTAATATTATAAAATCATCTTTACGGTATACTTATTATATTATAACCTCAAAAACTGCTGTAGTTGATGGAGTCAACAACTTACAGTAATGTGAAACAGATGAGTTTTATTGTTAAGGTAACAATAAATGTCAAATAGCACATATAATGCTAAAATGTACCCAAATGAATAGTTTGGAAATAATGTGTTTGTTTTGTGCACTCACATGGATTCTGAGTGTATGTGTACTTGGCAGGATGCTCTCTATTTCTTCATTCAGCTCTGTGACCATCACACCCTGACTGGCCATTAGCACCAGAGCCTCTTTGTTCTTGCAATGTTCTGTTGAAGAAGGGACCAGAGAGATGGAACTGTTAAGAGTCTATTGCTGTTTGGTTGACCAGCATGTAGCTGTAAGCTGATCTTTGGGTTTGCAGCTCTGCAACCAAAACCAAGTATCTGACAACACTTTGCTTTACCTAGTGTGTGTATTGATAGTGATCCTGTGGTCCTTGTCAAGTGACTCCGATTAATACAGTTTTACATTTTTCCTGCTTCTGACAAATCAGCTATTGTAACCAGTCAACATAATTCATTTGACTTATCGATCATTTTTAATGTGCATTATCAGTGTGTATTAACTATTAAGTGAGTACATGATGAAATGTAATGTGTGTGTGTGTGTTTCTACCTTCCTCTTCCTGTTCTCTGGCTCTTCGTTGCTCATCTCTGATGCTCACCACAGCATCCAGACTCTCCTGGATCTTCCTTTGGTCCTGTGTTTGCCACAATTCTCTTACTTTACTCTCCGCTTCCACTCCTCCTACCTGCCATGCCTCTGCACACGCCCTACGCACAACCCAACACCGATTGTCAATTACTGCAGACTCAATTACAGCACACACACATACAAACAAACACACCTCTCCTTCGGAAAAACAGGTCGCTCATCCAGGTAAGTCAGCTGCTTGAGGTGGAGAATCACGGTTCTCCTATAGTTGGGGATCTTCCTAACCACCTCATTCCCCATTAAATACAGCACACGCTGGCAGGAACACCAAAAAGAGAATTTAGAATGTGTGTGTGTGTGTGTGTGTGTGTGTATGTGTGTGTGAGTTTGTGTGTGTGTGTGTGTACCAGATCAGGCACTTGCTCCAGGATATTCAGGATGTTGGGGTCATGGAGCAGATTGTGTGACAAGTCCAACACACACAGAGAGGAACAACGTGTGAGATGCTCCACATCAGAGAGATCTTGCAGTTTATTGTGGGAGATGACAAGGGTGCTCAGCTCTCTGAGGCATGCTGGGAAATAAAACATTTTGTCATATATTTCAGCATCTGCAAACACAGACAGGCTACAACTCCATTTTCATTTGCAGTTTTGCCAGCAGTATTTTGGGTGTGTGTATATGTGCTCTCACAGATGTTCTTGATTTCCCTGATGTAATTATTTCCCACATTTAGCTGCTTCAGATGGCTGAGCGGTTCCAGGTTCTCCAGTTCCTGGATGAGGTTCTGCTGCAGGAAGAGGCAGCGTAGCTCCTTCTGCTTGTCCAGGTTCTGGATCTTCTGGATTCCATTACACTGAAACCACAAACTACGCAGACCTGTGTATTCCTGCAGCCCCTCGATCACAGAGAAACCTTACACACACACACACACACACACACTTTTTCATGCTGACTTTACAACATCAATTTCTGGTTCTGAATATGAGTCTGAAGTAATTACTGTAGTTGACAGTTACTTACAATAACTTATTGCAAAATTAGACAAGTAGAGATGATGCACAACATTGTAGTGTTTTTGTACAAAAACTTCAGACTTAATTCAAATACAAGTTGTGTTCTAATGCACTTCGTGACTGACATTACCATCTGAAAGAGTTTTCATGAGTGTGGTGTATTGGACTTTAACAGCTCGTAATTGGAAGGTTTCGGGTTCGAATCCCGACCTGTCAAGGTGCCATTGAGGTCTCCTTGATGAAGGTACCGTCCCCACACACTGCTCCCCGGGCGCCTGTCATGGTGCCCACTGCTCACCAAGGGTGATGCAGGGTTAAAATATAGAGGACACATTTAAACCTTCACATTTTTGTGAAACATTTGTGGGACCATTTGGCTTGGGGACAATTTACAAATGACTCTAACAAACACTGTACTTGAATTAAAGCTATATTACTTGGTCAGCTGCTGAAATGGGGGGCACACATCCAAAATCATATTTAGATGGCAGGGCAGACCTGTTGCAAATATGATGACATGTTAATAGAGAAGTAATTTATTAGATCACTAGTTCCCATTGTAAGTCGCTTTGGATAAAAGCGTCTGCCAAATAAAGTAAAGTAAAGTAAAGTAAAGTAAAGTTCCCCTGGGGATAGTAGGGACAGTCCCCCTAGAGCAATGTAGGGTTAGGTGTCCTGCTCAGGGACACAATGCTAATATGTGGGGTTTAAGTGTGAGTGTGTTACCCACTACACTACTACCACATAAAATACTACCAAATAAAGCTTGGATGATAAAAATAGTTTGATTTTGTTGTTTTGCTTGAATAATGTCATTTTTAAAGCTCTTTTATGACATTTTAAAGTCATGTAAAGTCAGACCTTTGTAGTGCAGGTAGAGAGTGTCGTTGAGAGCTGGGCTCTGGTACAGGCCATGGTCCCTGCAGTGCTGCCGGAGGAACTCCGCCGTGATTCTGCTGAGGAGAAACAGATGAACGGCGCAGGGACGGAGAGGCGCGGCTCTTTAAACGGGCGAGTGAACAAACCTGGGAGCCGACATGTCCTCGGAATTGTCCTCTTTACAGTATAACACAGTGTGGTTCGTGCTTCTGTTGATCAGCTTCAAGTTGAAAAGCTGCGCGTGCGTGTCGCCATGGAGACCAGTGTGCTGCTTGCTGATTGGATGAACCGTGTGCTGCTTGCTGATTGGATGAAACGGCCGGCGGGGCGGGAAGTCTCCAGCGCGTCTATGGCGAGCGGTTTAAACATTTAATAGCTAATCGTTTCTATAGTTAAGGAAGCGGCCCCGTAATCAGAAGGTTGCCGGTGCGCCAGGGTGCCACTAAGCAAAGCACCGTCCCCACACACTGCTCCACGGGCGCCTGTCATGGTGCCCACTGCTCACTAAGGGTGATGGCTAAATACAGAGGACACGTGTCACCGTGCGCTGTGCTGCAGTGACATTCACTTTCACTTGATACAAGCCAAAAGGTCTGCATCTATGTGTTTTGAATGAATCTCCTGGAATGTGGAGTGATGCAGTGGCAGCATCAGTAGAACAGCTCGCCAGTCAACCCCTTAAAGGTGACCTTCATAGGAGATGCGGGGACTGACGCTGGTTCTTTGCAGAAAGAATTTGACAGGTCAGAATATTTTTTAATGTAATGCAGATAGAAACTAATGGATGCGTGTTTGTGGTAAGTGTTGACCTTTTAATGTTATTGCAATTGTGTTTTATTTCAGAATTTCCTTGAGAGGGTTGCTGGCTTAGAAACTGCTTTTCGAGGGAGAGGAAGCGTAGGGGAAAATGCCCAAATACTTTTTAAATGACCTCGACAATGGCCTTTTCCATGTAATGTACAATTATGTACAACCTCAAATCACAAAAAGTTGGGACAGGTGGAAAATAAAAAATGAAAAAAAGCAAGTAATAAATTGTATTTCATTGCAGACAGTATAAAAACTAAATAATTCATGGTGGTAGTAGCCTAGTGGGTAACACACTCGCCTATGAACCAGAAGACCCGGGTTCAAATCCCACTTACTACCATCGTGTCCCTGAGCAAGACACTTAACCCTAACTTGCTCCAGGGGGAGACTGTCCCTGTAACTACTGATTGTAAGTCGCTCTGGATAAGGGCGTCTGATAAAATGCTGTAAATGTAAATTCATGTTTTTTCTTGTCAACATTTACATTTACAGCATTTATCAGACGCCCTTATCCAGAGCGACTTACAGTAGTTACAGGGACAGTTGCCCTCCAGAGCAACTTAGGGTTAAGTGTCCTGCTCAGGGACACGATGGTAGTAAGTGTGGTTTGAACCTGGGTCTTCTGGTTCATAGGTGAGTGTGTTACCCGCTAGGCTACTACCACATCATTTGATTTGTAAATAAATATCCATTCTGGCCATTCAGGGTAGGAACACATTCCCCAAAAAGTTGGGAGAGTACGGCATTTACCACTTCTCATAAAGCTCTGTAGACTTATTAGCTGGAGAAGTCCATTATTTACTCCTAGATAAAACAAAATGAATCCCACCTTAGTCCAGTCCCTCCAGACACCAGAAGCTTCCCAACATAAAACTGCCAGGACTGCAATTCATGTATAAATAAACTATTTTTCTAGTCAATTCTGTAACACATGTAACACATTTTTTCATGTCAAATTTTTCATGCCAAATTTTTTTGTAAGTGATATTGTAGATCAGGACTCCGCGGTCTTGAACGCAGGGGGCGGGGTTACACGTGGCCGGAAGGGGCGGGGCCGGTCTTTCAGGAACGTCGATTCATGACGGATTTTATTACACTGACTGTGTCGGATATTTTATTTTTCACCCTGAAGACGGAGATGTCTGTGAACGAGACCGCGCTGAAAAGAATGATCACAAAGGTGAAAAAGGCACAAACAAAGCTGTTGCACTTTTAGGGGTATCGTAGTTATAGGGACCGCGGTGGCCCAGCGGGTAAGGAAGTGTGATCGGAACCCCGATCCCCTTGATGAAGGTCCCGTCCTGGTTAAATGCAGAGGACACCTTTCACTATGCAGCGTTTCTGCAGCGAGTTTCCTAAGAATGAATGTAACAGTGTTTTATATTTTTCATCCCGAATCTGCCTTTATAAAGCGACATTATAAACTCTTTAAATATATAACTCACAGTATGTGATTATACTGCTGGTTTTATGATAATGCTATTTCATGCTTATTGTACAGGTTTACAAGTACAAAGATTTGACAGTGAGCGAAATTGTGAAAGTCACCACCCGGTACACGGACCTGAAGCCGTTGATGGATTCTTACGGTACGAGGCCTGCTGCTGGTTTCAGGCTGCAGCCCATTTTATTTTCCCTGATAGAACAGCAGTTGATAAGATATGATCCTTCACCATGACGGTATGATGAAACTCTGAACTCCCCCAGTGTCCAGTGACGGCTGCAGCGTGGAGCTGCTGAGCCTGAGTGGAACCGTACCAGTCGGCTACAGAGGTCAGCTGCTTTACTTCATTTTATGTGACATGCTGCAGACTGTAATATATAAAAATATTTAAAGTAATTGTCAATGTTATACACAGTGACAGGGTGAAACGTGTCCTCTGTATTTAACCGTCACCCTTGGTGACAGTGGTCACCATGTCAAGCGCCCGGGGAGCAGTGTGTGGGGACGGGACCTTCATCAAGGGGACCTCAGTGGTTCGGGATTTGAACCGGCAACCCTCTGATTATGGGTCCTCTTCCTTAACTGCTAGGCCACCACTGTGTTGAGTGTGTTAAAATATACTCATATCAGACACATCAGCTGCCCACTTTGTGTAGTAATGAATGTGTTGGTCCACACTGCAATGCTGTTGTCTTGTGTCATTTATACTGTTTTTGATTATTAAGCTTTAGGGTATTTGTTGTTGGATAAATATTATTTTAAACCCATAAATGATGGGTTAAAGTGGACCAGTGGTGGACACTTTTCATGTGCTTTTTCTATTTTTATTGTTTGTTTCCTGAATACCTGGCTACTACAATATGATAAATAATGCAGTTATTGTAAATCCTAACACAACCATAAAATAAGATGTAAAGACTGATTTTATCACAGCTACAGTTGCCATGTTGATACCTGTCCATGTAAAATTGTTTAACCTTGTCAGCTGATGACATTCTAGTCAGACCTGCGATCGGCTGAAGGATGGGTGGCTGAGCAGTTCATGGTTGGAAAGTTCATGAATCATGACACCCTGTTTTTTTGTATAAAACATTGTACAGGAAACATGTATAACATTCCCATACGGATTTGGCTGCCAGACTCTTTCCCTTTCAACCCACCTACATGCTCTGTGAAGCCCACCAGCAGCATGATGATCAAGACTGGCAAGCATGTTGATGACAAAGGCAAAATCTACCTGCCTTACCTGCATGAGTGGAAGCATGTGAGTCCAGAGTGTGTTTGTGGCTGAGGCCACGTTAGGTCCTCGCTTTAAGTCAAACTAGTTGTCTGGTGAAGATCTCAGGCAGCTCTGGTATCCATGATTTCTGTCTGTCTGTTGTAGCCCCTCTCGAACCTGCTCGCTCTGATCCAGGAGATGATAGGTGTGTTTGGAGAGGAGCCTCCTGTTTTTTCTCGACCTGCTACACAACCACAAAACTGTGAGTGATGAAACCAATTAGGTCTGATTGACACTGAACAAGCAGATCCAGGAAGTCAAACCTTGAACTGAACCTGTCTGTTTTATAATCCAGAAAATCTGCACCGGTTTGTGTGTGTGTGTATAGGTCTGGTCCAAGACTGCAGTATCGGTGAAGACACCATCCGTGCATCACTGCAGACAGCGGTGTGCGATAAGCTGCGCTGGCGAATGCAGGAGGAGATGGAACGTTCTCAGGCTGAGCTGGACGCCCTGAGGAGAATGGAGGACGATCTGAGGAAGGGACATCAGAGACTGCAAGACATGCTGATCCACCTGGGCCAGGAGATGGTGGGCAGTTCCTCTGAAATACAGACCAACCTTAAACCCATAGAGACTATAATCCTGTTCAGGTTCAGTACCTGGGTAAATGTTCTACAACAATATCTGCATCCTGATCAGAATCAGAAACTGAGCTGCTAATGGGGATGTGAAGTCACAACAACCTTTATTCCTTATTATCATTTGTTTCGATGGGCTCTGTAGTTGTTTCTGCTCTCAAGGAAAAACTTGGGGAGATAGAAGTGAAACCTTTTAAACATGTACCTTTTATTGGATGTTTAATTCATTTATTGGACGAAATGAGTGCAAAGTCTTGTTTTAAAGTCATGGGCACATGGTGAGAGAATATGAACCTTCCATTTTAATTCTGTGCGTGTTCTAGACAGATGTGGATAAGAACATCAACCTGTTGAAGCAAAAGGATGAACAGTTGCAGTCTGTTCTGGAGAAGATGGAGAGCCAATCAGAAAGCACGGATATCGATGACATCATCGTTCCCACAGCGCCACTGTACCGTCAGATCCTGAACCTGTATGCTGAGGAGAACGCCATTGAAGACACTGTGTTCTACCTGGCTGAGGCGCTGCACCGGGGCGTGGTCAACCTGGAGGTGTTCCTCAGGGTGAGCAGCATGTCGCTCTTTTACTTCTTTTTATTGGTTCTGTGTGCTGATGGATTGTCTGTTCTGTGTTTGCAGCATGTGAGGCTTCTGTCGCGTAGACAGTTCCAGCTGAGGCGTCTGATGCAGAAGGCACGTAAAACTGCCGGCCTCACTGACCTGTACTGATCGCACACACACACACCTTCATAAATATGAAATTACTGTGTGTGAGAGAAGAAGAGTATTTCACATCTTATCCAGTCTTTTATTCTTAACTGTACTAAAAGTGCTTTGAAGTTGATGTTCTGTGTACAATCCATGTTCTTTTTTACATTAAAACTTTTATTAATCACAATCACTTTCTGGTCTCGGAGTTCCAGTCTGGAGGCAGCATCTGAAAGGCCAGTCTCAGGCAGAAAACATATAATCGGTGAAGGGTGAAGTCAAACTATTAGATGTGAAAGAAATTAGTTCACACATTAGAAAACCGCATGACTGCTGAAAACGTGTGTAAAGATTATGCTGAATTGTGGAGTTGGTCTGAAAAGACCCTCAACAACCGAGAGCAGCGCAGTTATGTACTTGTAGAATGGAGGGTTCCTTGATGTTCTCCGCATGTTGGTGCACCATCCGAAGCACAACACACTTGATGGACTGGTGAATGTAAATAGTGTGTGTGCCTGATCAGGGTTCAGTGGTTATGGATAGTGAGTGGGGTTTTTCACAGCCAATCATGTGATGTCACTTTCAGGCTTATCCAATCACAGCCTCAGATCCCTGAATATCTTAATAAAACATTTTGGTTGAAATTGTGCAGATGTGGGCCTGAGCCACCAGAACTGAGCATCAGATATAAGCCTGTATTTAAGTAAAGCGTATGCTATATTAGAATATATTCTATTTTTATGCTAAGTTTAAATTGTATTCCATCTTATATTTGTTTATGTAGTCATCTAACTTCAGCAGACACCGCAACTCCTGTCCGAGGGCGCATGGGGTTCATGGAGACAATAGCAGCGTGAATGCAGGGGGAAGGGATGGTGCGGTGGGGCTGCATCTGCCACCTTTTTGTCTTGAACCCCCCCCCCCCCACACACACACACACACACACACACAATCGCGTTAACATGCGTGAACCCTCCAGCACCCCAAACACACGGTTATCAGCCACCGATCGCAGTGCATGGATGGATTGGCTGGTCAGCACCTGTATCCACGCGTGGTTTCTGGTGGGTTGGGGGCAGGGTGGTGGACCCTCTTCCTCCTGCAGAGACGGGGGAGCGGGGCGCACTGCGCATGCGTGGCCATGTTGCGTCAACCCGGCCGGAGCGGCGCTCGGAGCGACAGGCAGGCGGCTGCTGTCTGACCCCCATACCGGGATTCGGGCCACCGGCAGCGGCTCAGCGCGATGCCTTTTCCACGCCAACGCGCATTTTAACCCCAAAAAACGGAAGCGAGAGAAACGCGGACCGACGCAAACATGTCAACGTCGGGGAGAGAAACCAGCAGCGGCAGCAGCGTCCTGCACGCCAGCTACGTGGGACCCTACAGACTGGAGAAGACCCTGGGGAAGGGACAGACAGGTGAGTGGCGCGGATGCGGATGCTGGTGCTGATGCTGCGGGTCTCTGAAGTCGCGGTGGCGCAAAATGCGGCGCGGCCGCTGCATCCCTTTCACCGACAACAGCAGCTGCACAAAAACCCCATAATCCCGCAGCTCAGACAAGGGACGCGCTCTGCGGGCTGGGAGTGTGTGTGGGTGGGTGGGTGGGTGTGTGTGTGTGTGTGTGTGTCAGTGAGTGTGTGCATGTGAGTGTGAGTGTGTGTGTGCTTGTAAGTGTGTGTGAGTGAGTGAGTGAGTGTGATTGTGTGTGTTTGAGGGGGAGAGAGTGGTCTTTCTGGGCCGGTTTTGGATCTCCATCCCACGTGGTCTGATTGAGGACAGTATTCGGTGTCTCTGTCTCGCCGGGTGTCTTTTCCGCTGCTGTCCATCTGTTTCCGGTAAAGAACACAATAAGAGGGGCTTTACCATCCCAGCTGGCGATGCCTGCCCATGACCTGGTGTGTGTGTGTGTGTGTGTGTGTGTGTGTGTGTGTGTGTGTGTGTGTGATTTTAAGCACTAGAGCCCTATTTTCGATATAATAGATAATTGTGTGGTTTGCTCAGAAATAACCAGGTAGAAACAGGAAGTGGAGAAGATAAACCGACTGCCCAGCACTTTGTATTGGTGTGTATATAATGTTATATATTTTAAGTTCTTAACTGCCTTTTCCATTTAATTTAATTAAAAAGAATTTGAATCTCTAAAAAAATCTATTTAAATTCCTCCAACCTGGCAACACTGCGTATCTCCATACCTATATCCAAGGCTGCTCCATCAGTGGACGTCACGACCACAATCTCTGTTACAATCATCCTGTGACCTCATCCACAACCAACCTAGACATTATAGATCATCAGTACTTTTATTCAATAATTCAGATTGCTGACCTAGTCAAGCATCATCATCACCACCACCACCACCCTCATCAATCAGGGTGAAACAGTATTTTACCCAACACAAGTGAAGTGATTGTGATTGTGAAACACTGCAGCACAGCACACGGTGACATAACGAAATGTGTCCTCTGTATTTAACCACCCGGGGAGCAGAGTGTGGGGCCACCAGGCCACCACTGCCAATGAATAACAACTGTGCTGTTAGAAATAAGAACAGGTTGATCACTACAATCCATATTTGAATGGTTTTGTAAAATAGAATAAAAGTTCAGAGTTCTCACTGACAGGACTCTCAGTAACAAATATAGATGAACCGGCCTGGTTAAAATGCTTCCCTACTGCCACAGATCATCATACAGAAGCACAGAAAGTGGTGAATGACTGATGAAGGGATTTATATACACAATATATTGTATTATTATTTTTATTGTGGCTAATTGTACCGCTGATGGAAAAATAATTATATCCAAGTCAGTTCTAGAGACTCCGTCCTACATTCTCAGGTTCCATTTTTTCCATTCTTCTTCTTCTTGGACCTCTTGAAATCCCCGTGCCAGGGTGCTGCAGGTGTCACTTGGTGCCAAATGTGTATATTGGGCTGTAATGAGCTGTTCTCAGACTGACACCTTATTGGCTACAGACATAGCGGACTCGTAATGGGAAGGTTGCTGGTTCGAATCCCGAACCGCCAAGGTGCCATTGATGTCCCCTTGATGAAAGTCCCATCCCCACACACTGCTCCCCGGGGGCCTGTCATGGTGCCCACTGCTCACCAATTATTTGCTGACAAATAATTACACACAAATAAAAAGGTTCATTAGTTTGTCTTCTTCAAGACACACAACTTTCTTTTTTTTATATATTAATGTAAATCCATCTTACACTAGTGAAGAAGCCGCATGTTTGCAGAATTGTGTGAAAAAATAGAAGTATACTGAAATTCTGTAAATGAGTAATATACACAGTACATTAATTTGAAAATACCCTCTGATGTCGTGTGTGTAATGAGGGGAATTGTTTAACATTTTGAGATTGAGAATCTGAACCAGGAATATGAAAGGGTGATGATGATGATGTTGATGATGAGGATGGATGTGACAAACCAGACAGACAGAAAGACCGACACAGAGACGGTGTGTGTGACCCTGCTCATGATTATGTGATGTGTGTTGGGGGTATTATTTGAATGGATAATGTGGAGGAGGGTGTGTGTGTGTGTGTGTGTGTGTGTGTGTGACAGAGAGAGAGAGAGTGAGTGAGATCAGAACTGTCCCAGTCTGCAGTTGGCCCTCATTTAATAAGTTCTTGGTAACAGCAGATGGTTACCATGGTTTCCACCCCACAATCTCTCTCTCACACACACACACACACACACAAACAATAGGCATGGCTTCCAGGCAGCAGATGATAGGCACACAGCAGCAGTTTGATCCCTGCCCCCAACACACACACTCACAGAACAGGCCTGTTCTCCGCTCTGCTGTTAGAACACAGGAGGTGGCTCATCCCGTCTTTGTCTGTGGTTCTGCTGAAAACCAGGCTCAAGAGAATGTCGTCATCACAAGTCTTCATTTGCTTTACTGCTTCGATTTAATAATTTCATTACTCATAAAAAAATAGTAGTACACAATATAAACAATCCAACATTTAGATGTACATGTACACTCGACACGTGAAACAGAAAAGCAGCATAACATCAAAAATGCAGGACAAGGGAGTGAGGAAGAAAACCAACATCACCCATTAGAGCCCTCGGGTGGATGTGATTGGCAGCGCCTGGCTGGCACAGGGCTGCCTTGGTAACGCATGATGATTGTACAGAAGTATTACAGGTGTGCAGATGTGCAAAAATGTACAGATAAGGTGCAATAAATTATCCAAATTTGGAGGCTTATGTCCAGTAGCACAATAATAAAGCATTGTGGATTTGTGTGTGTGTGTGTGTGTACTTGTCCTGCGGCTATGAAAGCTTTTACTGAAACGATGCATCAGTTCTGAGCTGCACTCATTCGTCTTTGTTTAGTTTCTCTTTCCATCTCCTGCTCTCCACCACTCAGCATTCATCTCCAGTGACCAGTGAGTGTGTGCAGTTGTGTGTGCGTGTAACACACTCTGGCTCACTTTCTGACTGAGAGAGTCTCAGTGTTTTGTTATTAAATGTCAAGACATGACATTTTCATGTGTGTTTAATTCCTAATTTCAAATGGTCGCAGTGGCAGCCTAGCAGGTAAGGAAATGGTTCAAATCCTGAACCGTGAAGGTGCCACTGAGGTCCCCTTGATGAAGGTCCCGCACACTCTCCCCCACACACTGCTCCCCGGGCGCCTGTCATGCTGCCCACTGCTCACCAAGGGTGATGGTTAAACACAGAGGACACGTTTCACCGTGTCACCGCGTGCTGCGCTGCAGTACTTCACTTTCACGTTTCTTTTCAAATAATTCATGACACAATTAATTAATTAATTAAGATTTATATCATTTATGACAGATTTAATTAATGAATTATAGATGATTTGTGCTATTTTAATTTGGTACACTACACCCTCAGTACCAAACTTCAGCTTTTGTAGGGTCCTAGTGAACCAAATCTGGGATTCCAATGACTGAAAGCAAGTAAAAAGGGATTAGAGCGTCTGGAAAAATGCTGTACATTTAAATATTGTAGGATGTTCCTGGTCTGGAATGATCCATGGGAAGTATCAGCATCAGAACTGGACTAGAGAGCAATGGGAGAAGTTAGTTTTAATATTTTTTTACAGCATGTTGATGGCCAAGTGTGTGTGTATGTGTGTTATTACTGGAACGTGAAAGTGAAGTGATTTTCATTGTGAAACACTGCAGCACAGCACACTGTGACATGGTGAAATGTGTCCTCTGTATTTAACCATCACCTTTGGTGAGAAGGGCAGCCATGACAGGCGCCCGGAGAGCAGTGTGTGGGGACAGTACTTTGCTCAGTGGCACCTCAGCGGATCGGCAACCTTCTGATTACGGGGCTGCTTCGGGACCACCACTGCCCCGAAAATTGTCCTACCCGGTCATAAATCCTGGACCATTAAAACAACAAGGAATGCTGTGTTAAATATCATACTGTTCTTGTACTATACATTTTGACATCATTATATCTTCAACTAGAGCACAATTAAAAAAAGTACATTGGGAAAGTAAATATTTGATACACTGCCTGGATTTCCCACTCATAAAGAATGGAGAGATCCGTAACTTTAATCATAGGTACACCTCAACTGTGAGGGACAGGATGTAAAAATCACATTGTATGATCAGCGTACAGCGTGTTTGGTCTGAAAGCAGTTTTAGATTTTCTCTAATGAGAAAAAAAATTCGTCTGCGCCACGTATGTCAGAACCAGGCATTTTTCTGGCGTTTGTGGTGTCAGGGGAGCACAGACTGAACACAGACCATTTTTCTCCACAACGCGACCTTAACTGTTGTATTTGAAACCGTCATGTGATCATTTAGGAAATTTATGGCATGCGTCGTGATGCATCGATATCGAGGCATTGATAATCGCAATCGAATCGAATCGTGAGACCAGTGAAGGTTCACACCTCTAGCAAAACTGTACGTAGGTTTCAGTCCAGCTAAGAAACACCTTTATTTTTATGAATAAATCATTGGAGTGTATATTGCTGAAGATCACAGTATGAAAATCCTGAAATCACATACATTTACATTTACAGTATGGCATTTTGCAGAAGTTCTTATCCAGAGCTGACATACATCAGTACAGTGCTGACACTGACATTAAAGCCCGGTTTCAGATTGTCCCCAGCATTAACGATATTTTCCCTGTGTGCATTTGTGTTCGTATAGGCCTGGTGAAGCTGGGTGTTCACTGTGTTACATGTCAGAAAGTGGCCATAAAGATTGTGAACAGAGAGAAGCTGAGTGAATCGGTTCTGATGAAGGTAAGAATTATTTCTTTTAACCCTTTAAAAACAGATGATCAGTTTAAAAATCATTTAGATTTTAAGCATAAAAAGTATCTCTTATTGTGTGTGTTAATGTTGATCAGAAAAATACTTATCAATATTAAAATTTAGTATTGATTCTTAGTGAAGTTGTTGTTCAAACATGATATGAATATTTTAATTGCCACTGTTGAAGTTAGTTAACTATAAGAATGGCTGCTTATATCTCTATGTGCACAAGGCGCATATACTTTTCACTTCTGCGACAATCATTTCTTAAGAGCCTTAAAGCCAGCATGTCCTTAAATGTAATTATCAATCCTTGTGACATTAATCAGTTAAGTGCATTTAATTAACAAATGCATAACATTGAATGAATAGATGCAACTGTGCAGGAATAGAGGTGCGTGTATAGTTATGGGTGCGGGTGTGGCTGGATGCACATGTGTGAGGATGCGTGGGAAAATACACATAAATAGCATTGAAATGGCTAAAATTAATAAAGCTCACTCACAACGTTGCTAACAGGCATCTAATATTCATTGGCAAAATATTAACGATATAAACATCATCAAACCCTGTTAGCTTAGCACTAGAATTTCAGTGCCTAGCGAGAGGATGATCTCAACAGCAAGGGACAGCAGAGGTCTACACTCTCCCCATCGTCATCTTTTTTAAAAAGCTCACGTCCGCTTTACTTTCTCTTTTTTTTAATGGCTCAGAATCGCTCCGTGGTACGGAGTTGTGTTTAGAAGGGGGTGAAGAATGGCGTCTTTTTACCAGCCTGGTCACTCCAAATTAGAGTTGCTATGCTAACTCTACACAACATGCTTAGTCAACATGTGAAAATCATTAAACAACGAATCGGAAGAACAACTCTTTTGTAAGAACACATGAGACGATCACGTACAGTCCAAAGAAGCTAACTAACACGAGCTGCTCACGCAACAAAACAGATGATTCAAAACGTGCTTTTATTATCATGGTTCCAGTTCATTATGCAACTTCTTTTTTACGTTCCAGGTCTCCACAATTTTTACTTATTTGATACGTTCTTTATGTTGAGGACAAACGTGAAGCACTTTTATTTTACAAGTAAGAGTGTGTTACATAGCAAAATAGTTCTTTGCATGAAATGTAGGACTTCAACAATCGATTAAGTCAATATAAATCGATTACTAACAGAGTTGGCAATGAATTTCGTAATCGATTCATTGTGTCGCGTGACGAGGAGACATTTGATAATAAAAAGAACTTTAGTTGAGCTCAGAGCAGAGTGAACACACTCGGTCTCTTTCGTGCACTGATGCCTGCAGACCAAGCGGCGGTAGAGGGAAGATACAAGGCCATAGCGGCCGGAATTCACCTGCAGTGGAAGCAGGCCGCAAGCAGCAGCCTGTGCACGTGATCAACACATTTTACATGCGCTGAAACAGACCACGTCTAAAATCACTTCACTTCTGTCACGCAAGACTCAGACTCGTCACGAAGAACCAGTGAGTTAATTACATTTTTTCTGGAAAAACACAGACTTCCTGTCTTCGGCAAACATTGTGGTCGGTGGATGGTGTTGATGACGCTCAACTTCTATTGGCCGCTCTCTTCCTCGTCACGCCTCTCTACTCCTCATTAGCATTTAAAGCTACAGACACCGAAATGACGCGTCCTGCAGTAGGGGATGAAGTAACATTTATTTATTTTTATTTCTTATACAGCCCAAAATCTCATACAGTATGTCTCAACAAGTTATGTAGTAAAAGTTACTCTAGTAAAAGTTTTCCATTTAAATTTCTACTTAGATTTGAAATTTTTGAAGGCAAATACTGTATGTTTACTCAAGTATCACAAGTAAAAGTACAGTGATTTATTCTTGACTCTAATGTCTAATTTTAATTTACTGGTTAAATATTTTTTTTGTGGAATGCCATTAATTACTAATAGTTACTGATAACTATTAAAATTATCATATATTTACATTTCCGAAATTTATCAGAAGCTTTATCCAGAACAACTTTCAACCAGTAGTGACAGGGACTCAGGGTTCAGTGTCTTGGACAGGAAAGTGGAGGTGAAGTGATGGTCATTGTGGAACACTGCAGCGCAGCACACGGTGTCCTCTGTATTTAACCATCACCCTTGGAGCAGTGCATGGGGACCTCAGTGGGACCTTGCCACCACTTGCTCAGGGACTTTATATTTCTGACACAGACTAAGTCTTTGGAAGCTGAATCTGTGAACATTGTAGGACTGAGTGTGAGTTACTGAGCGCTAGCCAATATTGACAACTGATGCAGTTTTTAATGGACTACAGGACATTTTGTCTAGTACTGTATTCACAGTATAATTGTTTTTGGTGATCATTATATCATTTAACAGCTTGAATAGTATAATATAAGCAAAATAAATTTCATATGTGGTTGAAAAGACTATAAATGCTATCACCTAAATCTTTTTTGACCTGGTAATGCAGCACACATAAAATATGGGCCTCGCTGAAGCTCCACAATCTGTGCATTTTTGCGTGGCGAAATGAAAAAGAGATTTTTGAAAACTGCTGGGTACAAGCACAACTCCAATCGCATCATACTGTGCATGATATTTGTATGATATTTTTACCTCAATCAACAATCCCATAATGTACAATAATTGTAGCCCTTCATTGTGTAACCCTTGTGTGTGTGAGTGAGTGACATGAAAGACTGAATCTACCTCCATTTTCCAGCAGGGTGTGATTTTTTTGTAATTTGTATGTTGACTAGTTAAGTTTCTTCTTAGATTTATCTTCTCACCCTAACCGTACCCCACATTAACCCCGTCCTTCTCCACAGGTTGAAAGGGAAATAGCCATTCTGAAACTCATCGAACATCCACATGTTCTAAAGCTACATGAGGTCTATGAGAACAAGAAATATTTGTAAGTACAGCTTTCATCTGTGTTTGTTGCCATTCAGACAGTCTGTGGTGTGTATGTTGTCAAAAAAAAAAAAGTTTTCAGGGAGAAATTATTCATATTGAGTCAATGTATACAAATGGCCGTACTACACAGCTCTGTGTGTGTGTGTGTGTAGGTATCTCGTATTGGAACATGTGTCAGGTGGTGAGCTGTTTGACTACCTGGTGAAAAAGGGACGTCTGACACCTAAAGAGTCCAGGAAGTTCTTCAGACAGATCATCTCTGCCCTGGACTTCTGCCACAGCCACTCAATATGGTGAGCAGACCTTTCACATTTATCCAAGGCGCCACCACGTCATATTCAGCAACAATGCACGCAGACGATACAGAGAAAATAAGAGTTCATCTTGAACCCTAACCCTGGATGTCCCTAGCAGTTCTGTTATTAGATGTCATGAAGTCTCAAATTTTCAGACCCACAGCTTTTCCTAATGGTGGCATCTGTACTTCATTTATGTTTTATGATCTCCATGGGGTTTCTGTCTTTTCTCCCCACGCTGCCAGTCACCGGGATCTAAAGCCAGAGAATCTGCTCCTGGATGAGAAGAACAACATTCGCGTGGCCGACTTCGGCATGGCGTCGCTACAGGTTGGCGACAGTCTGCTGGAGACCAGCTGTGGGTGAGTCTGATTGGAAATTAGCAGTCTAGGACACATTCATCAGACGGGTGAATTTTCTTTTGTTCGCTCCCCAGATCCCCTCACTACGCCAGTCCAGAGGTCATCAGGGTCAGTCTCATATTTTTCCATGTGTGTCACATTCTGTGTCACATTTTTATCCACACAAGGATGATTTAAATTTTTTGTCAAGTTGTGGCCTAGCATCTATGGAAACGGGATCATGACAGGAAGGTCACGGGTTCGAAGGTGCCACTAAGGGTTGGATAACTGCTGAGAACACATTTTGTTGCATCATATGCTGAATATAACACAGTGATTGTGAAACACACTTTGACACAGAGAAACATTTCCTCTGTACTTAGCATTGCACTGCATATCATACCGTGTATGACTATGTATGTGACAAATAACATTTGAATTTGAATTTAACCATCGCCCTGGGTGACAGTGGGTACCATGACAGGTGCCCGGGGAGCAGTGTGTGGGGATGGGACCTTCATCAAGGGGACCTTGGGATTCGAACCAGCAACCTTCTGATTACGAGGCCGCTTCCTTACTCGCTAGACCACCACTGCCCCTGACCCCTCATCACTTTCACTGTATATGTCCCTTTCAGGGAGAGAAGTATGATGGTCGGAAGGCTGATGTTTGGAGCTGTGGTGTTATTCTTTTTGCACTTTTAGTGGTGAGTGATTATCTGTGTGTGTATACATGAATGTGTGTATGTAATGTATGTGTGTGAAGGAATGTGTAGAACCTCAGCTTCTCTTGGACACTCTCAGGGTGCATTGCCATTTGATGATGATAACCTGCGGAACCTACTGGAGAAAGTGAAGCTGGGTGTGTTCCACATGCCACATTTTATCCCACCCGACTGCCAGAACCTTCTGAGGGGGATGATTGAGGTGGATGCCAACAAGAGACTTACGGTCAGCATTCAGACTTACGGTCCACAGGATTCAACCACACAGATTAGGGCTGCGCGATATAAACAATATGCGATATAAATTTGGCCAACGGGAGAGAAATATCAAAGTTGCATCACCTGCAGGAAACCACTTTCAGTAGAATTGGCCATGTATTGTTTTATTTGGTGTATGGTTATGCTATATATTGATGTATCTGTAAAAATACAACTTCCTGCTGCAGTTAGTTTGCCATGGACACATATTACCCTTTCAATTTATATACCACAATATATACCATCTACTGTCTATGGTTAAATTTATGTCGCAATATGAATTTTATGCCATATCGCACAGCCCTAACACAGATATACTTTATCTGTAACCTTGACTGTGTATATGTGTTCACAGTTAGAGCAGATTCAGAAGCACACTTGGTACTTGTGAGTATGAATATGTGTGTGTTTGGTTTGAATTGAACTGTCTACATGGTGCATGTAAAATATACATGTTCATATGCAGCAGTTTCCGTCTGTGTAAGTGTGATTTGTGTGTTTACAGAGCAGGTAAAAACGAGTCAGAGCCAGAGCAGCCACAGCAGCGTAAGGTGGCGATGAGGACGCTGCCTGCACTGGAAGACATGGACCCTGACGTCCTGGAAAGCATGCATTCACTTGGCTGCTTCCGCGACAAGAATAAACTCATCAATGACTTGCTGTCTGATTAGTGAGTAATTGTGATTAACAATTAAGTTGTCTTTTATTTAAGTTCCCATTATCACTTTAATTACTTGTACTGAAGGGGGGGGCAGTATTATCAGTATGGTGTGTGAGTTTGTAATGTAGGGGGGGGCAGTGGTGACCTAGCGGTTAAGGAAGGTTGCCGGTTCGAATCCCGGTCTGCCAAGGTGCCACTGAGGTGCCACCGAGCAAAGCACCGTCCCCACACACTTCTCCCCGGGCGCCTGTCATGGCTGCTCACTGCTCACTCAGGGTGATGGGTTAAATGCAGAGGACAAATTTCACTGTGTGCACCGTGTACTGTGCTGCTGTGTATCACTTGTGACAATCACTTCACTTTAACTTTAGCGGTTAGGGTGTAGGGTGTTAGTAGCCTAGTGGGCAACACGCTAGTCTATGAACCAGAAGACCCAGGTTCAAACCCCACTTACTACCATTGTTCAAACCCCACTTACTACCTGAGCAGGACACTTAACCCTGGGTGTCTCCAGGGGGGGGACTGTCCCTGTAACTACTGACTGTACGGCGCTCTGGATAAGGGCGTCTGGTAAATGCTGTAAATGTAAAAGTAAATGTGTGATAATGGTGTCGTGTTAAGTGGTAATGTTGGGTGTGATAATGGAGTCGTGTACAGTGGCAATGTTGGGTGTGATTGAAGAGTCATGTACAGTGGTAATGTTGGGTGTGATTATGGAGTCGTGTATAGTGGTAATGCTGGGTGTGATTATGGAGTTGTGTACAGTGGTAATGTTGGGTGTGATTATGGAGTCGTGTATAGTGGTAATGCTGGGTGTGATTATGGAGTTGTGTACAGTGGTAATGTTGGGTGTGATTATGGAGTCGTGTATAGTGGTAATGCTGGGTGTGATAATGGTGTTGTGTTAAGTGGTAATGTTGGGTGTGATTATGGAGTCGTGTACAGTTGTAATGTTGGGTGTGATAATGGTGTCGTGTTAAGTGGTAATGTTGGGTGTGATTATGGAGTTGTGTACAGTGGTAATGTTGGGTGTGATTATGGAGTCGTGTACAGTGGTAATGTTGGGTGTGATTATGGAGTCGTGTATAGTGGTAATGTTGAGTGTGATTGTAGAGTCATGTACAGTGGTAATGTTGGGTGTGATTATGGAGTCGTGTATAGTGGTAATGTTGAGTGTGATTGTAGAGTCATGTACAGTTGTAATGTTGGGTGTGATTATGGAGTCGTGTACAGTGGTAATGCTGGGTGTGATTATGGAGTCGTGTACAGTTGTAATGTTGGGTGTGATAATGGTGTCGTGTTAAGTGGTAATGTTGGGTGTGATAATGGTGTCGTGTTAAGTGGTAATGTTGGGTGTGATTATGGAGTTGTGTACAGTGGTAATGTTGGGTGTGATAATGGTGTCGTGTTAAGTGGTAATGTTGGGTGTGATAATGGTGTCGTGTTAAGTGGTAATGCTGGGTGTGATTATGGAGTTGTGTACAGTGGTAATGTTGGGTGTGATTATGGAGTCGTGTACAGTTGTAATGTTGGGTGTGATAATGGTGTCGTGTTAAGTGGTAATGTTGGGTGTGATTATGGAGTCGTGTACAGTGGTAATGCTGGGTGTGATTATGGAGTTGTGTACAGTTGTAATGTTGGGTGTGATTATGGTGTCGTGTTAAGTGGTAATGTTGGGTGTGATTATGGAGTTGTGTACAGTGGTAATGTTGGGTGTGATTATGGAGTCGTGTACAGTGGTAATGCTGGGTGTGATTATGGAGTTGTGTACAGTTGTAATGTTGGGTGTGATTATGGTGTCGTGTTAAGTGGTAATGTTGGGTGTGATTATGGAGTTGTGTACAGTGGTAATGTTGGGTGTGATTATGGAGTCGTGTACAGTGGTAATGCTGGGTGTGATTATGGAGTCGTGTACAGTGGTAATGCTGGGTGTGATTATGGAGTTGTGTACAGTGGTAATGTTGGGTGTGATTATGGAGTTGTGTACAGTTGTAATGTTGGGTGTGATTATGGTGTCGTGTTAAGTGGTAATGTTGGGTGTGATTATGGAGTTGTGTACAGTGGTAATGTTGGGTGTGATTATGGAGTTGTGTACAGTTGTAATGTTGGGTGTGATTATGGTGTCGTGTTAAGTGGTAATGTTGGGTGTGATTATGGAGTTGTGTACAGTGGTAATGTTGGGTGTGATTATGGAGTCGTGTACAGTGGTAATGCTGGGTGTGATTATGGAGTTGTGTACAGTGGTAATGCTGGGTGTGATTATGGAGTTGTGTACAGTGGTAATGTTGGGTGTGATTATGGAGTCGTGTACAGTGGTAATGTTGGGTGTGATTATGGAGTTGTGTACAGTGGTAATGCTGGGTGTGATTATGGAGTTGTGTACAGTGGTAATGCTGGGTGTGATTATGGAGTCGTGTACAGTTGTAATGTTGGGTGTGATTATGGAGTCGTGTACAGTGGTAATGTTGGCTGTGATAATGGTGTCGTGTTAAGTGGTAATGTTGGGTGTGATTATGGAGTCGTGTACAGTGGTAATGCTGGGTGTGATTATGGAGTCGTGTACAGTTGTAATGTTGGGTGTGATTATGGAGTCGTGTACAGTGGTAATGTTGGGTGTGATTATGGAGTCGCGTACAGTTGTAATGTTGGGTGTGATTATGGTGTCGTGTACAGTGGTAATGTTGGCTGTGATAATGGTGTCGTGTTAAGTGGTAATGTTGGGTTTGATTATGGAGTCGTGTACAGTATAAGTAAACTGTATGAGCCAGGGGAGCATATATTGTCTTAGAAATTCTGAATCAGAATTACTCTTGTAATACTTAAGGTTGGGGTGGTTTTTCATGGTAGAGGTAGATTTTGTCTTGGTGGTAATGGTGGATGTGTTGGGACAGTCGTTTTACGCGATGGTTGGTTAATATATGATAATATGCATGTTTGATTGTGTGGATGTAAATGTTGAATATTTTGAATTGTATATGTTGACACTGATAATGCATATTGACCTTAGAAGTGAAATGGAGGTTTTGGTGGAGAAAAAGTGGAAGTTCTGTTGTAAATGTGGAATGTGTCTGCTGGCAGTGATAACCAGGAGAAGATGATTTATTTCCTGCTTCTTGACCGGAAGGAGCGTTTCCCCAGTCATGAGGACCAGAACCTTCCACCACGAAATGACATTGGTAACAGGCAGACAATGTATTTATTACAGAGGATGGAATGTATAAAGTCAAGGATAGCATTTACTAAACTGATTGTACCCCATGAAACCTGCTTGTTACAGACCCCCCACGGAAGCGAGTGGACTCCCCTATGCTGACTCGGCACAATAAGAGACGTCCAGAACGAAAGAGTCTGGAGGTTCTTACTATTACAGATGGGGGGTCCCCATTACCTTCCCGCCGCACCATAGACTTGAGTCAACATGGTCAGAGGTACACACACATACTCCTCATTCGTGCTGTAGACTAGTCTGTATAAAAGAGCTGATCTGATAAATGCTGTAAAATGATCTCATCTGTAAGTGTGTTCTCTGTGTGGGTGATTTTAGGTCTAGGTCCATCAGTGGTGCTTCTTCGGGTTTGTCTTCAAGTCCCCTCAGCAGCCCAAGAGTAAGTTTATTCTCACACACTTTCACAGTATTCTTCTGAATATTTGTGTGGGTGGGCGTGGTCTAATTCACTGTTAAAACGTGCCTGTAGACATTCTGTTTCACATTAAAGAGCTTGTCTGCCTGTTCCTGCAGCTACACTCAGAACATCCACTCACATATTTCTGCAGCTCTCCTCTTATGTTGCTTGGCTTCTGATAAAGGAGACTTCCACCCAACAGTAGATGTTAATATTTACCTTCTCATTGGGAACAGATCATACTTCTCTTCCTGTAGTGATGGTGTAATTGAGTCTGTAGTGAATGGAATATTGACCCTCAATTCACACATGTGCAAAACACACACAAAAATTATTAATGCGTTGGTGGAACTCACCTTTATCATAGTGTGAATGGCTAAATGTTCATTCATATGTTTGTTCAGGGGATTATCAAAGTGATATTGTTTGTTCTCTTTTTAATAAAAGTGCTTTTGGGATTCATGATAATTACAAGCAATATTTAGTACCATACTGCATGAACATTACATAAGGAACATTACAAAAAGTGTAAATATGTAAGTGGATAAATCAGTACATTCAATTAGTACATTTATAGTCACATCCATTGAATTAATATTTTTGTTATATAAATTCTAGCTCAGACTTTGTGTGT
Source organism: Denticeps clupeoides (assembly GCF_900700375.1). Lineage (NCBI taxonomy): Eukaryota > Metazoa > Chordata > Actinopteri > Clupeiformes > Denticipitidae > Denticeps > Denticeps clupeoides. The sequence continues at coordinate 43,506 of NW_021629809.1, read as the reverse complement.
GTTTACGTGCTCTCCCCGTGTTGGTGCGGGTTTTCTCCGGGCTCTCCTGTCTCCTCCTAGCGGGTAACACACTCGCCTATGAACCAGAAGACCCGGGATCAAATCCCACTTACTACCATCGTGTCCCTGAGCAAGACACTTAACCCTGAGTGTCTCCAGGGGGGGACTGTCCCCCTAAGTCGCTCTGGATAAGGGCTGTAAATGTAAATGACCATATGTGTGAGCAACCCTGAGAAACAGGACTGAGCTGTGTGTGTGTGAGTGTGTGTATTCGTTTCATCCAGTTTGGTCCTGCACACTGAATGACTTCCTGTTACCGATTTTCTGGCTGTGCTTATGAGCTGCTCCGATTGGTTGTTTGTGGTAACTGCCTGCTTTGATTGGTCGGCTCCTGCTAATGGCACATATTTTTTGTTGTTTTATTTTTTTGTCTTTCTGTGCTCACATCTCCGCTGCTCTGTCACCTGTGTGTCGTTTCTTACCATTTCACTACCATGCGTGTTTTGTGTCGTTTGTTGGTGCAGCCCGTGCGACGCTTTTTTGTTCCGCCACAGTTGCCTGATTTCTGCCAGTTGCCCAACTGTAGTCCCACCCATTGCCCCGGACAGCCTAAATTCACCAGAGCCACACACCTTTCCCCCAAAATATGCCCCCTCATGTCAGACCCCAAAACACAAACACTCCCAGCCAAGCCCCGATCTCCCCACAAACCCCTGCAGACCACCCGCTCCAACCCCCTCCCCAGCGCCGCGGCCTCCTCTCCATCCATCCAATCAGAGCCCAGCACTCCCTGCCAGCCCCACCCTCTACCACTAGCCGGCAGTCCGAGGGCGGCGCGCCGTTCGCCCCTTACTGTCCCACCAAAACTCTCCATGCACCTTTCCCCCGTCCATTTGCTCCGCCTCAACCCTGAGCTCAACGGAAAACCTGTGCCCCCCTCCCTGGCACAGGTTACACCCCAACCATCACCTAAAGGAACACCCATCCACACGCCCAGAGAAAGCCCAGCTGGGACCCCCAGCCCCACGCCGCCCCCCAGCCCCTCCATCGCTGGCGCCCCCTGGAGGAGCCGACTGAACTCCATCAGAAACAGTTTCCTGGGGTCTCCACGCTTCCACCGCAGGAAACTGCAAGGTACCTGGAAACTGCAATGTGGGGGGCATGTTGTATAAATGTATTGGTGCTGGACCCACAAACTTCCACAAACCATGAAATACATAAATAAGGAAGTAGATTTGGAGAGACCAGCCTGACAAGACAGATACACGCAGTTGAAACCTCTTTGTATCTCTAGTCCCCACACAGGAGGAGATGTCCAGCCTGACCCCAGACTCGTCTCCAGAGTGAGTTCCACCAGAACTGATCTTCAACCAAAATAAGAAAATGTGAATGAAAACAGTAAAGTAGGAATACGTGTATGCGAACAATACACTGTCAATACAATCTAAAAAAAATGTAAATAATAGAATAAGAAACAGTCCCCCTGGTAGTAGGTGGCTTCTACCGCCATTTTGAATGCATGTTGTCGACCGCTAGTCTGCTTATATCATATTTTGGAACCAATATTTTTTTTTTCTTACTTCCTACTAAATATGAAAATATTATGTACTCAGGTTGGCCAAGAAGTCGTGGTTTGGGAACTTCAGTCTGGAGAAGGAGGAGCAGATCTTTGTGGTGATTAAAGACAAACCACTGAGCTCCATCAAAGCTGATATCGTCCACGCCTTCCTCTCTGTAAGACCATCAACTGTTTGTTCCACCACACTGAATGAGTGAGTGTGTGTTTGTGTGTATGTTTTCTGTGTGTGTATGTGTGTGTGTGTGTGTATGTGTGTGTATGTTTTCTCTGTGTGTGTGTGTGTGTGTTTGTGTATGTGTGTATCGTTTCTCTGTGTGTGTGTGTGTGTGTGTGTGTGTGTGTGTGTGTGTACGTATGTGTGTTTGTGTGTGTGTATGTGTTTGTGTATGTGTGTATGTTTTCTGTGTGTGTACGTGTTTGTGTATGTGTGTATGTTTTCTGTGTGTGTACGTGTGTGTTTGTGTATGTGTGTATGTTTTCTGTGTGTGTACGTGTGTGTGTTTGTGTATGTGTGTATGTGTGTGTATGTTTTCTGTGTGTGTGTGTGTGTTTGTGTATGTGTGTATTGTTTCTCTGTGTGTGTGTGTGTGTATGTGTGTGTTTGTGTATGTGTATGTGTGTATGTTTTCTAAAGTGAAGTGATTGTCACATGTGATACACAGCAGCACAGCACATGGTGCACACAGTGAAATGTGTCCTCTGTATTTAACCATCACCCTGAGTGAGCAGTGGGCACCATGACAGGCGCCCGGGGAGCAGTGTGTGGGGACGGTGTTTTGCTCAGTGGCACCTTGGCGGATCGGGATTCGAACCGGCAACCTTCTGATTACGGGGCCGCTTCCTTAACCGCTAGGCCACCACTGCCCCTCTGTGTGTGTACGTGTGTGTGTGTGTGTTTGTGTATGTATGTGTGTGTGTGTGTTTGTGTGTGTGTTTTCTGTGTGTGTACGTGTGTGTATGTGTGTATGTTTTCTGTGTGTGTGTACGTGTGTGTATGTGTGTGTGTGTTTGTGTATGTATGTGTGTGTGTTTGTGTATGTTTTCTGTGTGTGTACGTGTGTGTGTGTGTTTGTGTGTATGTTTTCTGTGTGTGTGTGTGTGTGTGTGTGTGTGTATGTTTTCTGTGTGTGTACGTGTGTGTATGTGTGTATGTTTTCTGTGTGTGTACGTGTGTGCGTGTGTGTGTGTGTGTTTGTGTATGTGTGTATGTTTTCTGTGTGTGTACGTGTGTGTGTTTGTGTATGTATGTGTGTGTGTGTTTGTGTGTATGTTTTCTGTGTGTGTACGTGTGTGCGTGTGTGTGTGTGTTTGTGTGTATGTGTGTGTGTTTTTGTGTGTGTATGTGTGTGTGTGTGTTTGTGTGTATGTTTTCTGTGTGTGTGCGTGTGTGTGTGTGTGTGTGTTTGTGTGTGTGTTTGTGTGTGTGTGTGTGTGTGTGTGTTTGTGTGTGTGTGTGTGTGTGTGTTTGTGTATGTATGTGTGTGTGGTTTTTGTGTATGTTTTCTGTGTGTGTACGTGTGTGCGTGTGTGTGTGTGTTTGTGTGTGTGTGTTTTGTTTGTGTTGTTTGTGTGTTTTTTTCTGTTGTGTTGTGTGTTTTTTTTTTCTGTTTTCTGTGTTGTGCGTTGTGTTGTGTTCTGTGCGTGTTGTGTAGTGTGTGTGTTTGTGTTGATGTATGTGTGGTGTTTGTATGTATGTGTGTCTGTTTGTGCTGCTGTGTGTGTGTGGTGTTTGTGTATGTGAGTGTGTCTGATGACCTTCTGCCCGGATTTTTCGTTTCTCAGATCCCGAGTCTGAGCCACAGTGTTGTCTCTCAGACGAGTTTCCGTGCGGAGTACAAGTCCTCGGCCGGACCGGCGGTGTTCCAGAAGCCGGTAAAGTTCCAGGTTGACATCACGTACTCCGAGGGCAGCTGCTCCCAGAAGGAGAATGGAATCTACTCAGTCACCTTCACCCTGCTCTCAGGTAACCAAAGCCGTCTGTAACGATTAAAAAGGAATAATCGGTCCCGGCAGGATTTTGTTCCGGTGTCCCCGGTGTTTTGGGGTCGTTCTGATTAAGAATAAAAGGCACGTGCTGAGTTCTGCTGGTGATCGTGCTTGTTTCAGGTCCAAGTCGCCGCTTTAAAAGGGTGGTGGAGACGATTCAGGCTCAGTTGCTGAACACTCCTGAGCAGCCCGGCGTCCAGCAGGGTTCTGGTGAGCCTCCTTCTGTCTTTACTGATTAGATGTGTCTGGTGGGCCAGAGCAGAGTAGACGGTGTCCCCAGGTTTCTCTACTGTACTCCTGAACTGTATCCTTGCACTCATCCTGTCACCTCCTCTCCTCCCAGTAAATCTCATTCTTCATCTGTTTGTTTGTTCTCTCTCTCTCTCTGTCTGTCCCCTGTCCTTCTGCCCCTCTGTTCTGTCTCCCTGTTTGTACCTCCAGGTAGTCCGTTGAGTAACTTCTTTGACGTAATTAGGCAGCTTTTCTCAGACGAGAAGCATTCCCAGGCGCCACATTCCCCAGGTGTGTCCAGCAAGCACGATGTCCCTGGCAGGAGATGTGACCCCGAGTCCCCTGACTCTAAAAGCCCCCCAGGCAAAGACAGGGCACAGATGTCCTCTGCCGCTGGGACGCAAGGACGGCCTTAAGAAGGGACTAGATTATCCATTCAGATCTAAACTGGAGATACTGGCCTTCATAGACAAACCTTTATACCACAGAGAGACTCGTTCACGACACACACACACACACACACACACACACACACACACGTTTCGTTTCTGTACTGTTGTGTTGCCATCTGATCACCTCTCCTGTCTGTCTCCAACGCTGCGTTCAGTGATGGGTTTGGTTGTTTTCACTACCAGGAATGTTCTGGAAAAGATGATAAGTTTCACTCCTGCAAGGGACACTTTCACTGGACCACGGGACCCTCGATTCCTTCCTTCCTCACCCCGCCCCACACCGACCACACCCCTCGCTCACCGACGGCCGAGCCTTAAAACGTCTTCATCCCTCACGCGCTCAGCGCTAGCGGGGGAGGAGGAACATCTCCAGATCCTGTTCTCCTGCTCTCTATCCATATGAATGTATTTTCATGTGACTGATTTACATCTATTTTCTCTCCCGTGATTTCTCCATCTCTGTATTTATTTTATTCTATTTATCATCTGCAGGATTCAGATTTATTTTTTATTTATTTATAATCTTGACTATTTAGGTGCATTTAATGATTATTTATTGCGTTTGTCCTCTTCTCCATGTTTGTCATTCTTATGTGACCACGTGCTTGTAATGTATTATCCACGATCTTAAGAATGTAGATTAGCCTGTGGAGCAGCAGCTTCATCCTGACAGCAAGCTCATCAACACGATATCAGCTCAGCTCTCCAGAGTGAAGAGGAGTGGAATGTGGTGACGCTGGTGGCCTGACATGGGGATCACTGGACTCAGTAGAATTCAAGATGTTGCAGCCCAGGTGGCAGCAGCTACGTTCTCCACCTGTCTGTTCCTTCTGACTCTGTAAATATTCAATTTGTCTTCATTGCTTTTCTCTCGTATTGCTGCATGTCTGGCAGTCAAGTTTTCTTTGCATGATGTTGTGACTGTATCCCTGCCTACCAGAAAATCTGCGGTTTGTGCTCCTCGGTTCTTCTTGATAATTCAGGTTCCACTCACTTCTGGTTTGAGTTCTTCCTCCACTTTGAGTTCTGTCTTCTTTTTTTTTTTGAGATCTCAGTGGTCTGTAGCCCTGGTGGCAGACACATTATAGAACTGAATCATGAATAAATAAAGCAATACTGGTTGTAGGCCAGCTGATGATGTTTTGGGGGAAGCTGAGCATGACTGTTTCCATCAGACTTCACTTCACAAGACAACAACAGTAGTGGAATCATGAGTATGAGGAGATTATCAGCAGAATAGTCATGAATAAAACACTTTATTTAAAATTCATCCCAAACCAGCTTCTGCCCCTCACAGACCTGGTCTGCATCTATAGATCACAGTGACACCAGTGGCGGTTTTTGATACGGGTGACTTTGCCCTGGGCACAATAGTTTTTTAGCAGGAGATTCTCTTACTGTCTGGAGCGGCATCTAATAACCAACTCACAAAGTAAAACACAATGCAGAAGTAGCTCCTTATTCAACTTGTCAGTTCCACCTTAAATACTTCTCATCAGGCAGAAGTTCCACCTTAAATACTGCTCATCAGGCAGAAGTTCCACCTTAAATACTGCTCATCAGGCAGAAGTTCCACCTTAAATACTGCTCATCAGGCAGAAGTTCCACCTTAAATACTGCTCAGCAGGCAGAAGTTCCACCTTAAATACTGCTCATCAGGCAGAAGTTCCACCTTAAATACTGCTCAGCAGGCAGAAGTTCCACCTTAAATACTGCTCATCAGGCAGAAGTTCCACCTTAAATACTGCTCAGCAGGCAGAAGTTCCACCTTAAATACTGCTCATCAGGCAGAAGTTCCACCTTAAATACTGCTCAGCAGGCAGAAGTTCCACTTAAATACTTCTCATCAGCAAGTTACCTTAAATACTTCTCATCAGGCAGAAGTTCCACCTTAAATACTGCTCAGCAGGCAGCAGTTCCATTCAAAAGAAAAGAAAAGTGAAGTGATTGACACGTGATACACAGCAGCACAGCACACAGTGAAACTTGTCCTATGCATTTATCCCATCACCCTGTGTGAGCAGTGGGCAGCCATGCCCGGCACCCGGGGAGCAGTGGTGTGGGGACGGTGCTTTGCTCAGTGACATCTCAGTGGCACCTTGGTGGATCAGGATTCGAACCAGCAACCTTCTGATTACGGGCCGCTTCCTTAACCACTAGGCCACGACATTTTAATTATGCTGCTCAGCAGGCTGCAGTTCCATTTTAAATAATGCTCAGCAACCTGCTGTACCACCTTAAATACTGCGCAGCCACCTGCAGTTCCGCCTTAAATACTGCTCAGCAGGCCGCAGTTCCACCTTAAATACTGCACAGCAACCTAGAGTTCCACCTTAAATACTGCTCAGCAGGCCGCAGTTCCACCTTAAATGCTGCACAGCAACCTGCAGTTCCACCTTAAATACTGCACAGCAACCTGTAGTTTCACCTTAAATACTGCACAGCAACCTGTAGTTTCACCTTAAATACCACTCAGCAGGCTGTATTACCCATATTGTATCTGTAGGGGGTGAAGTTCGGGAAATATGTTTCAGAAATAAAAAACGTTTTAAATCTGTATATGGTGATGATCTCTGTAACCCCCTAAAAAAGCTCTGGACTACTGAAAACACACTTGTTAAGGGAAAATAGAATGTGTAGAAATAGCAATTAATACCTGTTTTCAATGTGAAATTGACCTGGGAACTTTGCTCATGTGCAGATAGATTTATGATGAATATGGACATTTCCATGTAAAATAAATAGTATTGCAGCCTGCAGAACAGACTATTTGAATAAGGAGATGTGAATAATGAGATAACTTCAGCATCCATGTGTACTCGAAATTCTATCACACCCATATATGCAGGACGTGAGTATGAGGTCCTCGGTGTGCCTGCTTACTGCTGCTGCTGGGCTGAAGTATCACTCCGGTCTAAAGGAGAGGAAGGTGGGCGGCTTCCAAATAAAACACATTTCATTCATTCATTATATTGTCAATCCAAGCTCATTATGTCACAAATAATTTTTCCTGGGTTGTGCGAAATCACAGAAAAAAATACAAACCGAATATGGGCACTAAAGTGTCTATAAACATATATTGTGGTGATCCTCGAGTTGGAGGATGGGTGTTGATACTGGACTGCGAAATTAACACCAATGGAAGATGGACAAGAGAAGCTCAAAGCCATGTATATGTTTATCAGGTTAAATTCAGTACGGTTCTGACATCAGACTTTACCAAAAGCGTTAATACATAACCCTTAATAAGTTTCATGTTTCTGTGTCTGTGTGGCATGGGGTCAGGCACCGAACAGGCCAGGACTACCCCTGGTGACATCACATCCTTCACCACAGCTTATATTCAAATGCAATGTATAGGTTTGTAATGCACCAGAATGTAAGAATGATATGGATTCAGAATATATATAATAATTTAGAATCACTGAATCACTAAATGATTTTTATGTAACATACATAAGTGAAACACGGCTGTGGCCATTCTGCGTTATACAGGCTTCAGTGGTTGAAGGATCTCTCAAAACACCAGAAACTAGGAACCACACACACAGTCAGACTAGGATAGAAGACTAGCAGCTCTGTGAATGCAGAATGTGATGTGATGTGTCGGCCACGAACGGAATGGCTCTTTGACGTGAAGGATCATTTACATTTACAGCATTTATCAGACGCCCTTATCCAGAGCGACTTACAATCAGTAGTTACAGGGACAGTCTCCCTGTAGCAACTTTAGGGTTAAGTGTCTTGCTCAGGGACACAGTGGTAAGTGGGATTCGAACCCGGGTCTTCTGGTTCATAGGCGTGTGTTACCCACTGGGCTACTACCACCCTGGCAAAATGGAACAGAGCTGGAATCAGAGAGAGATGATTTTTGGTCAACTGCACGATGTGTGTCTGTACTGAGCAGGAGGGGAGGTAGACAACTTTGAAGATATGTACTTCCAGATAGTCAAAAGTGTACTTTCATATATACGTAGTTCCATTTTGTCTAGTCAAAAGTCAAATTAATCTAACTCCATTTTAACTAATCAGAATGTCCCATTGACTTGAACAGAAAAACTACTTCAAGATATCTACAATTCAATTTTGACTATCTGAAATGTGAATTCCAGACAAAAGTAAAATTGTAGATATATTTAATAGAATTTGGACAATTCAAAATCCCAGTTAAAGATATCTCTGATTAAACATGTCTAAATGATATATTCCTTACATATTTAGATGTTACAAAGTAAGAAATTACTAGTCAAATTTCTATTGTTGATATCTAGAATTTACATTTACAGTATTTACCAGACGCACTTATCCAGAGCGCCTTACAGTCAGTAGTTACAGGGACAGTCCCCCCTGGAGACACTCAGGGTTAAGTGTCCTGCTTCTGGTTCATAGGCAAGGTGTTACCCACTAGGCTGCTACCAGCATATTTAAATATCTAGAATTTGACATTTGACCAGTCAATAGGACATTACCGATATCTTAATTTGCAGCTTTGACAAGACAAATATCTCTTCAGATATCTATACAGACATTCTAGATATCCTGTGAAGAAATTCTGTAGCGGCAGTGCTCTCAGCTCAACCAGTCTGTGGAGCAGGAGACGGTAAATTTGACATTTTCTGTTCACCACAAATTCCTTGAGTATGTGCTCATGGCACGTTCTCAGTATTGTAATTATATTTTTGTTAATAAATGTTATTTACCAAAAAAACTTGAAGAGTCACATGGCAGTCTAAAGTTGGCTCATTTAAGTGAGTTGAGCTCTTAAAAGAGATGGAATTCCCATCACTAAGGGGCACAGGACACACTGACCTAAATGGTCTGAATGACGTGGGGCAGATATTCCATGTGCTAACAACAATAAACCAGAACCCCGTCCAAGTCTGTTTCTCGGAGATCTTGTCCTTACAAGCCGGACAGAGGTGGGGAAGGGAAGATCTCAGTCACCTGTGTTCCTGGATAAAAAAAATGCCAGTTCCTGAACCCCTCCATGAAATTGCTTCAAGCTTTCAAAGGGGCTTGTGTAACTCCTCATCCTATCTGAGCACCAGGTCAGATAAGGACATTGAATTATGGTTCCAGATGATTGTTCTAGAAGCCTTGCATAAATTATTTGCAGGGCGCTCGGCGAAATAAATTCATGTTGCCTTTAATTAATAACGCACCGCATTTGCTCAGGCTGAATTATCTCAGTTTTTTTTTCGGTCTGAATATGATCATCGTAATTTTAATTAGAAATATAGTCCCTGCGTTTCAGACCTACCTTCATTCTTCGAAAGGTGTGACTGCAGTTTTCAGTTTTCTAATAAGTTGCCAGTCGAGGTTTTAGCGCGATATTTGTCGACTCTGATGTAACCATTTATAACCATTTTAGGGTGTGTGTGTTTTTTTTATTTGCTTTCCTACTTGAAGTGCAGCGTGGTGAGGGTGAGATTACCGAGTTTCATCTGGAGCCGAATGTAATAAATAATCGTCCCAGTAAAACGTCTGGCTTCACTGTGGCCCAACCTGGCAACCCAAAGTCAGCCGCGCTGGAACAGGAAGTCGGGAGTTTATTTTGTCGTCGGGTCACATCAGGTCCTGGTGCCAGACGTCTCTGCGTGTGTGTCGCTTGTCATGCAGGTGATGGAGTTTGTCGCGTCGCATCCCGTCGGAGTGACCGCAGCCTTCGTAACGGGTGGGTTTGGTCAGGAATGTCTGTGATATAAACTGTTTGAGGTCGAGGTGCAGTGGGCGGGGCTAATGGCGTCTTTTCATGGGTGTCACAGCCTTCGAAATGTCACTCAAAAGTTAGAATTGGGTGAAAAGTGGCATGGCGTGAAACGTGACCGTTTTCTCTCTTTCAGTGGGTTTAAATGACATTTCCAGCATTTACCAGACGCCCTTGTCCTTACAACTTACAATCAGTAGTGACAGGGACAGTCCCCTGGGGACACTCAGGGGTAAGTTAGTGTGTCACTCACCAAGGTCTGGACATCTCTTCATGATCAAGGGCTCAGCCTGTTTCTATTCCGGAGGTGGATGGCTGGCAGGGTGTGTAAGAGCGGAGCGCGTCTGGACGGGAAAACTGTGCTGATTACGGGAGCCAACACTGGGATCGGGAAAGAGACAGCGGTGGACCTGGCAAGGAGAGGTGAGCTGGGTCAGAATGGTTTAACATGAACATTTTTTCCTCAGATCGGAATTCCTGGTGTCTTCTGGTTGGTGCTGCCTGTCCCCATCATTGGGGACAGGCCCCTGGGTCATTCCATGTCAGACTTGCTCCTACGTGCCCACCTTATCTTTAAACAGTACTGCTTGTACGTACAGGGCCTTGGTATTCTCTCTGTTTTGTTCCCTTACAACCTGGAATTTAATCGATTTTCAGTTTGACTAAAAAAACTAAAATGTTGTAGACTTTGTAATTTAGATAATTCTATACAATTTCTATAAAACTGAAAAGTGTTGTGTGCGGGTTTTAACCCCCTTCGCTTTGAAGCCCCAACCTTCAGAAGCAACTTAAATAACCTCCAGCAGTTAAAGCCTGATCAACTCTAGAAATTCACAGCATGAAGACCAAGGAGACCTCCACACATGAACTTCCTATGGTGCACCATTAAATGCATTATTAGGAAATGGAAAGATTATAGCTCCACAACAAAGAGATGGCCACCTACCACCAGTCGTGTGGAAGAAGATGCTGTGGTCAGATGACACTTAGAACAAAACAAAGACAGCAGGATGTTTGGTGCGAAAGTTCTCATCATGCTGAGAAGAGAAGCATGGTGGGGGCATATTTTTCAGGGTCTTGGAAACTGGTCAGAATTGAAGGAAGGATGGAACCTGTTTTGATATTGAGAGTGGGATGGAGGTTCCAGCATGACAATGACCGTGAACACACTCCCATGGTTTAATGTTGTCCAAGATGGCCCGGAGAGCAGCCCGGACCTCGCTATCCCCAACTGTAAGCCATGATGAAATAAAACTGCATGATGACGTTCCACTCGGCGTTCCACAGGCTGAGGAGAACTTTGCTTACTCTGACCCCAGACACATGTGACAAGGCATTAAATTGATGGTGGACTACAAAAAAAAAACCAATCTGTCCATCCTGCTCAGCAGTCCCTGATGATCTTAATCACTTCTTTACCCGGTTCAACCAGCACACCATGCCGTAGGAGACCTCCACAGGTGTCCTAGTGCTCAGTGCTCTCATGAAGAAGGCGAGCTCTCAGCCTCATCGACCCCCACAGACCGTATTCCTGGACAGGGAACTGACCGCAGTCTTCGCCCGCCTGTTTAACATCTCTTTAGAACCTGCCTCAAGTCCTCCACCATCAGTCCTGTCCCGAAATGAACAGCTGCAAGGTCTGTCCAGTGGTCCTCCAGAGGGTCTGATCAGCACACCAGCAGATCATCTGAAGATGCTCTTCACCTCAGCAGCCCAGAACCCAAACTTAACAACGACTTGACACCACTTCTAATATCATGGTCAAGTTTCTATATGATGATGAATAGTAATTCAAGCTCAGTTTTATTTCTCTTGTTTCTTGTTTGTTTTGTGCAAATTAAAAATCTTTTTTTTTACTGGGCAAGTGTCTAGTTACAACTAAAGAGGGAGATCAAATTCTTCCGTACCATTCATTTTATATTTTGTTTCAGTTATGTTGGTGTAATAAGGCACAAGTGACATACAAGCAGTCCTGATGGGTGAGAGGGAGGGAATACAAGAAAATCGATAACAGTTTATCGTCCATCAGAGCCACCGGTGCAGCAGTTGTGTTCTGTTTTCACGGATTCAGCACCTGATGCCCCATTCCAAGTTTATCAGGAAGGCATGAGAATGAACAGGATGTAAAACCACCCACTATCATCATCTGCAGCCATCATGTCACCTTCGCTTGTAAAGTCAAGTGATTTTCTGCCTTTTTAATTCTGCTTGTCAGTGCAGCATGTTTTTAACTTTAATTAATATTATTACTTACACCTTGCTTGGTACAGTAATTCAGGTCAATATTTTATCAAGATTTTTCTGCAACAACGTTTTCATGTCGTCGTTCATGACAGCTTTCTTTAATGATAAATTTAGGGCTATTTTAATACTTTTTTTGTAATTTTTTTATTTAAACCTTCATTACATAGTAATTATTTATATGAGAAATGTATATTATTTGTTCCACCCATAGAAGTGACAATAGCTTTAAATCAATATGAGAACCATTTCTAAATCATATTAAAATTGCTGATGTGTTCGTGTGAACGTGTGACGCCCCGCCCTCCAAACAGTTGGAAAAAATCAGTAGGGCTGCAACAACGAATCGATAAATTCAATTTAAGAGTTGACAACGAATTTCATAATCGATTCGTTGTGTCGCACGATGCGGAGACATTTGACATCTCACGCACTGACCCTGCAGAGTTCGGTGCCTCAGACAGAGCGGAGCAAATAAAAAACACTGCTTTGGGCGGCGTTTCTAACACCTGTGGTCTGTGCCACACGTTACGCGTACAAAACAGCTCACGTGACGGCTGGTCCTCAGTGCCTGCTCCGTCCCGGCGTCACGCCTGGTCCAGGACGCCTGGTCTGACCCGCACATTTCTCCTCCCACAACAAAACATCGTGCTTGTCAGTCCACGTGACAACAGTACGTGTGGCCTGGTGTGTGTGTGTGTGTGTGTGTGTGTGTGTGAATGTACTTCTGTTTTTGAATAAAGGGCTGGAAATGAATGCTTTTCTTGTTTTGTTTTTTTATTCAGATTCTACGATTAATTATAAAAAATCGACAGATTAATCGATTATTAAAATAATTGTTAGTTGCAAGTATTAGTGGAGAGTGAATCGGATCTTTCCTGTTCTCCGCACCCTCAGGCGCCCGGGTGATCCTGGCCTGCAGAGACCAGTGTCGGGCCAGTCAGGCCGCAGAGGAAATTCGGCAGAGGAGCGGGAACGGGAACGTGGTGGTGAAGCAGCTGGACCTGGGCTCTCTGCGTTCGGTCCGGACGCTGGCGGCTGACGTCCTGGCCAGTGAGGAGAGGCTGGACATCCTCATCAACAACGCAGGTGAGGTCTGCTGCCCCGCCCGGCAGGAGGCCATGCCCCTCTGAGCCTGTTTAGACTCTCCACTCCTCCTGTTGTCAGGTGTCATGGCGTGTCCCAAGTGGAAGACGGAGGATGGCTTTGAGATGCAGTTTGGTGTGAACCACCTTGGCCACTTTTTGCTGACCAACTTGTTGCTGGAACGTCTGCAGAAATCTGCCCCTTGCCGCATCATCAACGTGTCCAGTCTGGCCCATGAGACAGGTGCCCCGCCCCATCCCACCCACCCTGCCCCCTTTAACCTCTATTCCACTCTGTCTGTGTGTGTGTGTGTGTGTGGGAGGGAGAGGGTTGAGTTTCTGTCTAATTAATGCTAACATGGCATTAATTGTAATTTATTGTAAGATATTACATTTAATGAGCTGTGATGAACATCATTCGTAGGTCGGATCCACTTCGATGATATAAACCTGGATAAAGATTACAACCCCTGGAAAAGCTACAAGCAAAGTAAACTGGCCAACGTCCTGTTCGGCCGTGCACTGGCAGCCCGACTGCGGGGTAACAGACACACACACACACACACACAAACATACACACACAAACATACACACACACGCACACTGTACATTTACAGCATTTATCAGACGCCCTTATCCAGAGCGACTTACAATCAGTAGTTACAGGGACAGTCTCCCTGGAGCAATTTAGGGTTAAGTGTCTTGCTCAGGGACACAATGGTAGTAAGTGGGATTCGAACCCGGGTCTCCTGGTTCATAGGCGAGTGTGTTACCCACTAGGCTACTACCACCCTGCTGTAACAGCAGTCCCTGTATTATTCAGGTTCTGGGGTGACGGTGTACAGTCTGCACCCAGGTGCGATCCGTACTGAGCTGGGGCGTCATCTCGGCCTCACCATGCCGCTGATACAGCGGCTGCTCATCTATCCCATCATGCTGCTGCTGAAGACGCCGTGGGAGGGGGCGCAGACCACCATCTACTGCGCTGTGGACGAGGGCGAGGCCCGCAACAGCGGCCTGTACTACAGGTAAACACTTTCACTCACTCTGTTTGTATGTTGTCTGGTCACTGTGGGTTCTTATAAGTGTGTGTGTGTGTGTGTGTGTTTCAGTGACTGTGCCCCTAAACAAGCTGCTCCTCAAGCTTGTGATGATGAAGCAGCAGAGAAACTGTGGGCCCTCAGCAGCTCCATGGTCCACCTGTCTTAAGAAGACACAGAAACACACACGTCACTCTTATACACACAACTTAAACAGCCAAACAGACACGCCGTGTTTTAATCATGTGACTCTCATACTGATTCTCTTCACTTGAGATAAGATTAATTTCATCATTCAGGGTGTGAATTTTAAAATGAATAAAGTCTTATATAAAATCTATCTGTCTATCTATCTATCTATCTATTCCACACCTCTTTTTAAGATCTAGCATTTTTAAGAACTTTTTAAGAATCAGATGCTTGGTAGGTTCATTTAAGCTCCACCTCTGGCTGAGAACCGGTATAAAACCACTAGGACAAAATACACACAAACACATGTCATTTTTTTACCAGATCAGAAACTAAACTCATTTTAAATATTCAAAATAAAAAGTTATTACAATGAAAAACCTGATTCCATCTTCATTCATAACTGTTGTCCACATCGGCTTTTACTTGCGTTGTGTGTCGGTGCCTCTGACCCTGAATAATCCTGGTGTGGAACGCTGATCTCCTCGAGTCTAAATTCCCTCTAATAAAACGCGGGGTGATCTACAGCGTCTGATCGCTGTGCTTCAGACCTTCTTTAAATGATTTAATTAACCACTCCGTTCTGTAAGAGCCAAGGATGGATGTTGTGTCCCTTCATCTTCAGCAGCTGATTCCGGGTTCGACTGAAGTTTTCATCGGGCACATGCCCTTATCAGTTCTCCGTCCAACGAATGCAGAATCGTTAGCTGGGCTGGAAAAGTGATAAGGAGATGTGAACGACCTGGTTCCACACAGATCTGATTTGGTCCCTGCACTCTAGATGTCCAGACACCTGTGGTATCCAGCACAGAGTAGGAGCTTCTAGTTCCTTAGAAAACGGAGCTCATCTCCACAAACACGCCCCAATGGGCAGTTTTTTCAGCCGTAAGCTCCACCCACCTACATCCACAGCCATTCCTCTATTGGTGCAAGGTGGGAACCGCCGCAGACCCTCCCAGCTTGAGCCAGCAAATAAGGCCGATTGGTTCTCCTTCGTGTTCGCTGTGTCTCTGTCAGCCAATGGGATAGTAGGATGGGCGTGGTGCCCACAGGTGAATGCATTCCGATCCTTACATACCTGTCAGCTCTCATCAGCGCCACTCACCTGCAGGGGCAAAGTCACTACCACAGTGATGCATGTTCCCACAATGCCTCAGTTATGTCACCTGTCCACCTCAGATTCGGTCACCACACACACACACACCATCCAGTTCCACCGTGCTGGACACACCAGTTGATGGTGGATCTAATCTTCTTCTGAGGGTCAGGGAGTTCATCATGGTGTGTATTAAAATGCAGGGTTGCAGCATTCCAGCTCTGTCTGCTAATCGGGACGAGTCAGAACCTGCAGACTGATGAATCACGCACACAACATAACTTATACGAAATTCCATACTATATCCATCAAACAGAAAGTGATTAGAAGCTCATCTGGAGCTTCAAACTGGGAGATGAAATGATGGGGCTGGGTTTTTGGAAGGGCGGGTGTTCCATCTGGCTGCCTATTTTGATATTGATGTGTGGTGATGAGTTGGGCAGAGTGTCTTTGTTGTCGATTTTCTGGCTGTTTGGCCTCAGTGGTGTGAACGCTACGCACTAAACCAACACGCTTCCACCCGCCTTTATTCCTCATTCTACCACATCCCATGGCTGAGCCCTGGCAGACAACACAAATTTCATTATCATCAGACTCGCAAATCGACTCCATTCCCTGAGAACATGGACAGGCATCGGAATGTTCTGCATCTGCAATGTTTCAATAAACAAATACAATTTTTATTTCTGGACAGAGTACAGTAAAAGGTCAACGTCTTCTAATGATGTCTGATGCTTCCTGAACCTTTCTTTCATAAAGGGCCTTATGAATGTCATATTTATATATGTCAGTAACAGAAGGAAACTTGATGGAATTATGCGATGATTCAGTATTTTCTAGTTGTAGGGTTATTTGATACAGGTGTGGAGGATGTGTGGAGGCCTGTCAAAGCCCATTAAGACATATTGTATGTGATTACTTTATTTTACTTTATTTAGCAGACGCTTTTATCCAAAGCCACTTACAAGAGGAAGACACCAGCAATTCTCGTTCGATTTCTATAGAATATTGAGTTTACAAACTAAGAGCCCTGATAAGGCTCAACTTGTCAGCGAAGAGCATGCTCAGAGATTGTTAGGTGCTAGACGAAGAAAAATGATAATGTATATATATATATATATATATTGTTTTGTGCAATGTGTACGTATGTGCGTGAGTAAGTGTTAGATTTGTCTGTAATATTTTTGGAACAAGAGGGTCTTCACCTGCTTCTTAAAAGTGGTGATAGTCTCGGCTAGTCGTGATTATGAGCTATATGAGAAATAAATGTTCTTGTTTAATTTTATGATGACATAATATTACAGAACCCAGACCTGAGTAATTGTAGAATTCCAGATGATAGGTCCCTGAATCTTGAAAATGTAAAGGACAAGCACGTGCACATTTAGTGTGTTCGCATACATGGCACATTGCATAAAAAGACGGGGCTGAGATAAGCACCGTGTGCAGACACATATTTCACTAATTAGAGTCTGAAAAATGACATAGACAAAGAACATCAACTGATAAAATAATAAGATAAACAATAAATAATGATGCAATTAACAACAATAATAAATAACCAGGCTCCCCTGAAACAAATAAAGTTCATAAGGGGCTGCACAAGATTTACAGTCAATCTGAAATTATAACACACACACACACACACACACACACTATATCTCTCACACACTGTAACAATGTATTTCCTTACAATCAGGGCCGGTTCTAGACCGGGATACATGAAGGACCCACATGGTGGAAATGTGTGAGGTGGGATGCTTTGGTTATTGTCGCTTGATTGCACTTTGTCAGATCTGTCTAACTTGGGTGTTACCCGAGGCACACAAACCCCCTGATCATGACATAGAACTACTCTACAACATTCACAAGATTCGGCCTTTTCTGTCACGACAGGCTACGCAGCTCCTCGTCCAGGCAATGGTCATCTCTAAACTCAACTATTGTAACTCTCCTGGCTGGAGCCTCTGCAGTCACCATAAAACCCCTCCAGATGGTCCAAAACGTAGCAGCCCACCTCATCTTCAACCAGACGAAACACGCCTCTCCTCTCTCCACTGGTTCCTGGTTGCTGCTCGCCTTGAGTTTAAATCCTTGATGCTGCCTACAGGGCTGTAAATGGAAGTTCTCCCTCTTACACCAACACACTACTAGCCAGTTACACTCCTGCACGCCCTCTCAGATCTGCAAACGAAATGAGACTGAAAATTCCCTCTTCACGGGGTCTCCGGTCCCAATCCACTCTGTTCTCCTTTGCTGTCCCTGGCTGGTGGAACATCTCGCCCGGCTCCATTCGACTAGCCGAGACTACCACCACCTTTAAGAAGCAGCTGAAAACCCACTTGTTCAAAATGTATTTCAGACGTATCTATCATTTACACTCACATGCACACACACTGCACACACAAAAAAATTCTTCTAACAATTCCCCAGCATGTTCTATTCCTGACAAGATCGACCTTATCAGGGCTCTTAGTTTTTGTAAACTCAAAATCTATAGAAACCGAACAAGAATTGCTGGTGTCTTCCTCTTGTAAGTCTCTTTGGAAAAAAGTGTCTGCAAAGTAAAGTAAAGTAAAGTAAAGTAAAGTAAAGTAAAGTAAAGTAGAACATATTCACTTGTTAAAAACATGCATATCATGCACCATGCCGAGTCTCACTCATTAGCTATAACATCATAATTCTCTGATCTGACTTATCAATTAAACATTATTATACAGATGACTGTGAAACTGAAATCTCCCTCTAACAGACAATATATTCTTTCTCTCTAGATTATTAAAATGCATATTATTACATTTGGCACACAACAGGGGTCACAAAAATGTACTTGATTTACCACTGTAAATAACTTTTTGTTCCAGTCACAGTAAGTAGGCGAGACCACACTTAAATGGTTTGCTTGAGTCTGCCCAAAGATATACACACTAGATGTCACATTCAGCCTCTCATCACATAGATATATATACACTAGATGTCACATTCAGCCTCTCATCACATAGATATATATACACTAGATGTCACATTCAGCCTCTCATCACATAGATATATATA
The DNA here is from genome assembly GCF_900700375.1 of Denticeps clupeoides. Taxonomy (NCBI): domain Eukaryota; kingdom Metazoa; phylum Chordata; class Actinopteri; order Clupeiformes; family Denticipitidae; genus Denticeps; species Denticeps clupeoides. Next base: position 24,846 of record NW_021629809.1, on the reverse strand, counting down.
CACTAGATGTTTACAGCATTTATCCAGAGCGACTTACAATCAGTAGTTACAGGGACAGTCCCCCCCTGGAGACACTCAGGGTTAAGTGTCTTGCTCAGGGACACAATGGTAGTAAGTGGGATTTGAACCTGGGTCTTCTGGTTCATAGGCGACTGTGTTACCCACTAGGCTTGTACCACCCTGATATATATACACTAGATGTCAGAGAAGAAGTGACAGGAGCAGAACCCACAGAGAAGGAATGACAGGCACTGAATCCACAGAGAAGGAGTAACAGCAGCGGAACCCACAGAGAAGGAGTGACAGGAGCAGAACCCACAGAAAAAAAGTGAGGAAAGCAGAACCCACCAAGATTAAATGAGAGGAGCAGAACCCACAGAGAAGAAGTTACAGGAGCAAAACCCACAGAGAATAAGTGACAGCAGCGGAACCCACAGTGAAGCAGTGACAGGCACTCAACACTCTTTTTGCAGAATTTTAAACACAACTCACTGCTTACACTCCTAGCAAAATTATAAGCATGTATGGCTATCATTAACACTATTTTGCCAACTGTCTGGCACACTTTCACGTGTGAAAACTGTTTTAGAAAATTAGTTCACTTTGCGATCAGCCTAAGCACTATAAATAAGACACAGGTAAGCTGTCTATGTGGAGTACAATGGAAGGAGCAGGAAGAGTGAGAATCAGAGGAGGCCGGGGGAGAGGACGTGGAGGTGAAGAAGTTGGAGGAAGAGGACGTGGAGTTGAAGAAGCGAGAGGGTTAGAGGAAGTTAGAGTAATAGGACAAGGAGGAGCAAGAAGAGGACGAGGAGGGGAAAGAGGAAGGGTAAGAAGAGTAAGAAATAGAATAACTGATGACATCAGAGCTACAATAGTGGACCATGTCATCAACCATGGGATGACCCTGAGGGAAGCTGGCCAACGGGTTCAGCCTAATTTGAGCCGCTACACTGTGGCAAGCATCATTAGGACATTTCGAAATGAGAATCGGTAAGTACTTTGTAGCACTGCCATACTCTAACAGTACCATACATGCAAAAATACTGAAAATGTTACTTTACAGAATTGCTAGACGTCCAGATGTTGGGGGCAGAGGACGAATGTTCACTCCAGAGCAAGAGACCCATATAGTGAACATGGTGATTGCCAATAATGCAATAAGACTGCACGAATACAGCAGCGCATAATTGATAATGACACCATCTTTCAAAATATACACAGTGCAAGCATTTCTGCACTAAGTCGTGTACTTGCGCACCACAGAATAAGTATGAAGCAAATTTACAGAGTTCCTTTCGAGAGAAACACAGAACGTGTAAAGCAACTGCGATATGACTATGTGCAGGTAAGCTATAGTGTCATTGGTTCTGAATTTGGAAGTGCATACTGTGGTGCTGTGCATGGGCCTGATGTGTTGCATTTGTTTTGTCTTGTCCAGAGAGTGATGGAACTAGAAGCAGATGCCATAGGACATGAGCTACTTTTTGTAGATGAGTCCGGTTTTAAACCTTAGTAAAACCAGGTGACGTGGCAGGTACATTATTGGACACCGTGCCATCATCAATGTCCCAGGACATTGGTTATGTGGTAACATAACCATGTGTGCAGCTATAAGCCAAAATGCAACCATACGCCCATACAACACTGCACACATTATTGCATTCCTGGACATTCATTCATGTAAATGACATGCTCACTGTTCAGAGACCAGAGCATACCCGATATGTCATCATATGGGACAATGTTAGTTTCCATAAGGCTGCTTTGGTCCGTAGCAGGTTTACAGACCCCCCATCCTTCATGGCACTCAACCTCCCTCCATACTCTCCATTCTTAAATCCCATCGAAGAGTTCTTCTCTGCCTGGCGCTGGAAAGTGTACGACCGTCATCCTCATCAACAGGTAGCCCTTTTACAGGCAATGGAGGAGGCATGTGGAGATATTGACCAGGCATCATGTCAGGCCTGGATACGGCATTCAAGGAGATATTTTCCTCGGACTGGAGGATATCGCATGCAATGTGGACGAAATTTTGTGGCCGGACCCAGAAAGACGACATGATGTAGGCTGATTATCTTTTTTTTTGTGAAATTACTATTTTGTGTTCTGATTTTTTGATGAGTGTGAATAAACAACAATACTTGAAGTTTGGATCCTTGTATGTTTACATGACTCTATGACAAAAGTATGACCTCATATTGCCATCTGTACACAGAGAAAGCAAAAGCCAGATGTGTTTTGTATTCATACCATCAGTGTGCAGTTGGCGCATTGTGTGCTTCGTAGATGATGGCTTGTGTGTACTGTTTGATACGAAAACACCATTTTTTCGAGGGTGTGAAGAGTTAATCTAGCTGTGTTGCAAGAGAACTACAATGTTTGATAATTGGGTAATAGGTTTTCTTATTTGTGTGTAGAGTTTTGCAAAAATAGCCAATAGTTACAAAAAATGTGCTTAAACAATCAGAAAAAACTGTAATAAAGTCTCAGTTCCCCAGTGCCGAGATGGTGTTGCCAGGTCTGCTGTTCATTTCGTGCAGTTCTCTGAGTGGCGTGTTTATTTGGCAGGATCTGGCAACACATTATTTCTCTCGCGAGATTTGGCAGCGGCGGCGACTTGAAGCGCGGAAATGTGAAGCTGCAGCGCGCCGTTCCATCTCATAACGTGTGGAACCAGAAACACTGAGAACGTTACAGAGAAGCGCACCAGGTAGGGACACTGCAACCAGGTCACTTTTACTGCCGCTTGATTGTGAATGTGAAGACGAGTGTCAGTAGGTTCTATGGACTTTGTAGGAGAGGAAAACACCTGAAGACCCTGCGATGAGCCGGCCGCTCCGCCGGAATAAAAAGCGACCCCAGAGTTCCCAAGAAACCCCAAACCTCGGCCCCACCAGGTCCAAACGAAGCACGAAGACAACAGTAAGTTCAATGCCGTCTTGTAGGGAGCCACAGCTCCCAAACGGACTAAAAAACAGATTATTTATCTACTCGGCTCGGTTCCCCGGGCCAGGTTCTAGATGGAAACAGAACCGAGACAGGGGCTTGGTTCTCTGCTATCTCTGTTATCGGGTCTCCGGGCCAGGTTCCGGCTTCTTCTGACCATATGTGCACCAACACCTTTCCTCCAGAGATGGCCGCTAGAAGAGGAAGATGAAGAGGAGGAGGCTGGAATGAAGGAAGACCTTGATGAATGTGCAGAATGGAGTCCTGTGAGTTTGCAGATCTGTCTGCTTGCATTCTGACAACCTTCAAGTTCCAGACAGAACAGTTGAGTTCTCTTGTGCAGGCTCTATCAGCCTATGAGCTGGAACGACTGGAGAACATCAGGCAGAACCAGGCCTTCCTCTCTTCTCTGAACGTCCCTCAGGTACCCCCATACAGTGGGGAATACTTCTTCAGTCCCCTGCTGATTTTCTAAGTTTGCTCACCTACAAAGAAATGTTGTGGTTATAATTTAAATGTATTTGAACAGTGACAGAACAAGAACGGAGAAATACAGGAAAATCGATTTTGAAAAGACATAAATTACTGATCATTTTTACGAATGAAAGAAGCACTCCGCACCGGAGAACAGGACTGCAGCCTCCTCAGGAAGTACGGTACAATCTTGATGTTTCTGTGTGCAGGTGGGTGCTGCTGTGAAGCCGAAGCACAAGGCACCTCAGCGAGGACTGAAGAAGTAAGTGTTCTTCTCAGTATCAGAAATTGATCTTTCGGTCCATACCTCCCCCCAGATGGTCTAGCAGAACATCCATTCATTTACATTTACAGTATTTATCAGACGCCCTTATCCAGAGCGACTTCCAATCAGTATTTACAGGGACAGTCTCCCTGGAGCAACTTAAGATTAAGTGTCTTGCTCAGGGACACGATGGTAGTAAGTGGGATTTGAACCCGGGTCTTCTGGTTCACAGGCGAGTGTCTTACCCACTAGGCTACTACCACCTTCAGGGTTTGAATAAAACCAACTACATTCAGGGTTTGAATAAAACCAGTCAACCTCTGTAGTTTCATTGAAGCTGATGTTGCTGCTTCTGTTGGTTTCGTGAAGACAGAAGGTCACAACGGAGCTTCTTCCTCAACGCAAGTCACTGCGGTTACAGAAGAAGGAGGCGGAGATGACCGTTATGACCTCCACCAAGGAGACCGAGAAGGTGGTGATTGACTCAGATGTTAACCGATTGTCCATGTCCAGTCTTGAAATTCTTCTCCTCACAGGATGTGGTCCTGAGCCTGGAGGGACCTGTCCCCATGAATCCAGTCAACATGGAGGAAAGTGGTCAGCCGCTCCCTGCAGGGCTGCTCAGCCTGTTGGAGGAGGTGTGTGTGTTTTAAACTGATGATTCCTGTCATTTCATCTACTAGATGTCCACCTGTCTCGGTTCTGTTTTCGTCTAGAATTCAGTTAAACGTGACGAGCAGAAATTAGATCTGAAAAGGTGAGTGATGGATTCATCGTGCCGTGTGTTGGGGGTGGAACTGACTGAAGGTGTGTAAATTGCTCATGTGTGGTTTCTTTAGCTACCAGTTGGTGCTTCAGACGATGGTTCTGGATGAGAACCGTGTGACAAAAGTGGTGAAGAACCGGGTGTACTGTGGAACCTTCCACCCATGTACCAGCAGCCTGCTGATGGCCGCCGGGGACACATGGGGCCAAATCGGACTCTGGACATTGGTGATTAATGTGATGTTTACAGATCTGACTGATGGGAGAATTTAATAGATCCACATGTGCCGATTCACAATAAACATCTTACTTGTGGTGAAGAGCGCACAACCTTCCAGAACAGATGTGAACACGTTGAAGCTTTTCTTTAAACACATTTCCAATCAGTCGGTGGTGATCTCATGTTCGTTCTTCAGGGTGGAGGATGGGGTGACGATGGGGTGCTGCTGTTTGAGCCTCACACTCGGGCAGTGTCCTGCATGGCCTTCTCCCATTCACGACCTTCGACCCTGATCTCCACCAGTTATGACGGTGTGGCCCGTGGAACGGACGTGGAGAGGGGCGTGTTCCAGGAGGTTTGTGTTCCGGTGTCGGTCTGAATCTCCTGCGGTTTGTCATGTTCTGTTTTTTTTTTTTTTTTCATTTCAGGTGTATCGCTCTGACTCCCTTCTGAAGAGTTTTGACTTCCTGTCACATGACTGCGCCACATTGCTCATGGGAGGGGGGAATGGGAAGGTATCCATCGTTGACCTTCGAACTCCAGGGTATGAACTGCTCAGTTTCGTTTCACTCTGTGAACTGTGTCTGCGTGTCGATTGTGGACCAGCAGGATCCCAGTTCTCCTAATTCACTAGTTCTAGCCTCTCAGGGGTTCTCCAACCAAAAGTGAAGTGAAGGTCATTGTGATACACAGCAGCACAGCACGCGGTGCACACAGTTAAATGTGTCGTCTGTATTTAACCATCACCCTTGGTGAGCAGTGGGCAGCCATGACAGGCGTCCGGGGAGCAGTGTGTGGGGACGGTGCTTTGCTCAGTGGCATTTTGGCGGGTCGGGATTCGAATCGGCAACCTTCTGATTACGGGGCCGCTTCCTTAACCGCTAGGCCACCGCTGCCCCTAAACCACAGACTCCGCTATCAGACAGCCTGGCTCAGTGGTGGAACCACCTTCCCATTGTCATCTAAACGGCCTCGTCCCTTCCAATCACGGAGCATCTACTGGACACAACTTGTCCAATATAAAACCTATCACTGCTAATATTTATATTTTTTTGTAATCTTCTCATTTTTACAAAAACCTCACATAGGCAGAGGAAAGCAACAAGAAACTAGATTGGACTACAAAGCACTGGACAAGAGGGTGTCAACTGTAGGGCCAAAATAAGAAAATGTTGTTGGACAAGAGTTTCTTCTAAATGGTGTAAATATAAATGTGTTCTACAGGACATCACATGAGCTCCTTCACACATTGAACACCAGGACTCTGCGCAGTGTCCACGTCCACCCTGTCCAGAAGCAGTACTTTATTACAGCAGAGAGCAGGTGGGTTCATGTCCTCGTGGCCTTCAGCCTCGTTGACCTAATCTTATAGTGAAGCTGCTGCTGTTCTTGTATCTCAGCGCAGTTCACGTTTATGATGTGAGGAAGGTTAAGGCCGGTCAGCCAGCCTGTGCCCTGCATGGACACACCCTCAGCATCTCCAGCGCCTACTTCTCCCCCAACACAGGAAATCGAGTCCTGACCACCTGCATGGACAACAAGCTGCGGTGGGTCCCGATCTCTTCATTCCTAAATAATACAGGCTGTGTTCTTATCATCATGGCTGAACTGTGTTGTAGGGTTTATGATTCAACATCTCTGGTGACCTCTGCACCACTTCTGTCCAGCGTCAGGTACAGCAGACACGGTCATGTGATCATGGCTTCGTTTTCAACTCCGCGCTGTTCAGAGCGTCATCTGTCCTGGCTGACCTTTGACCTTTGCTGTGTGTCTGGTCCTCAGCCAGTCAATGCAGACGGGACGCTGGCTGTCCAAACTCCGTGCGCTGTGGCACCCCAAGCAGGATGACTGCTTCGTGGTGGGCAGTGTGGAGCGTCCTCGCAAGGTCCTGGTTTATCACGAGAGCGGCCAGCTTGTCCACGCCTTCCAGGACGATCACATGACCACCGTATGTTCCGTCACAGCGTTCCACCCGACCAGAAACGCCTTGATGGGGGGCAACAGCACCGGAAAACTCCACGTTTTTACCGACCAGCAATAACACACACACACACACACACTCGTATGTTAATGTTCTGTCGTGATGTATAACAAAAACCTGAAATGAAACTAATAATTCTGTTCAGCAGCTTTTCTTATACTGTTTTACTGTCACTTCTAATACTATTTAATTAAATCTATTACAATAGTATATTATTAACTATTTAAGTTCAAGTATAGAATATAGAGAAAGTGTTAATTCAAAAAATTATTAAAACATGTGAAACATGGTTTTGAATCAAATGCTTATTAAAATGTAAAGTGAAAGTGAAGTGATTGCTGCAGTGTCTCACAGTGACACGGTGAAACGTGTCCTCTGTATTTAACCATCACCCTTGGTGACAGTGGGCACTATGACAGGCGCCCGGGGAGCAGTGTGTGGGGACGGGACCTTCATCAAGGGGACCTCAGTGGAACCCTGGCAGTCTGGGATTCGATCCCACAACCTTCTGATTACGGGTCCGCTTCCTTAACCATTAGGCCACCAAATACTGATAAGATAGGGAAAAGTGGGGCTGTATCCTGGACCTCTGTTAGTGTGGCCATATTGTAGCACCAACACCCCAGCAGGTACGAACACACACGATCATCACCACCCAGGTGACGAAACTAACTGCTTTTTTAGGACCTAGTTGGATTTCTTCCTTCTGTCACCATGTTGAATGCTGAGACTGGTGAGTAGAGGGGAGTTGAAATTAGTCTTATAATCGGTGCATTGGTGATTTTCTGAGGTCCCCTTGATGAACTGCTCCGCGGGCGCCTGTCATGGTGCCCACTGTCACCAAGGGTGACGGTTAAATACAGAGGACACGTTTCGACGTGTCACCGTGTGCTGCGCCGCAGTGTTTCACAATGACAATCACGTCACTTTCGTCACGATGCAGACGTGATTGCATCGATGCAGTGCAGAACATAATCGATCACATGATAATGACGTTGCTTGGTGATTGTCTGTGTAAAAAGTAGTTCCGGTAGCGGCTGTGGCGGAGTGATCTGCAGAGTACAGCGCCGCTCCGGGTCGGAGTGTCACGCTGCGCGGTCATTTCTTCCGCTGTTGACGTGACGTGTTTTTGCACAATCGATGGGATCCAAGCGGGCGAGTTTTCTTTCACACACACGAAGCGGGAATAACTCACAGTTTCCACCATAAAATATCTTTATGGCGCTGGTAGAACTTCTTTATTTCACTCTGTGATCACCGTGTTGCTGCAGCGGCAGCTCCGCACCTTCCTCTTTAGAGAATATTTAGACCAACTTGTAACTTTCTTGTAGTCTGACTTATATAAAAAAAGTGGAATAAAATGATTGCAGTCATAGTCTTGTTCCCTTTGTGGCAGGACACGCCCCCACCTCCTCAGCAGAGAGATGGTCTCCATCTGACAGGGGACAAGGGGACACTTTCTCCCGAACCTGTGATCTGCTACATCTCCGCACTATAACTCGTTACTGGACTTGACGTTACATCTTTACTTTACTTTACTTTGCAGCGACTTACAAGAGCACGACACCAACATTTCTCGTTCGGTTTCTGTAGATTTAGAGTTTATAAAACTAAGAGCCCTGATAAGGCCCAACTTGTCAGAAGAAGATGCTCGGAGATCGTTAAGTGCTAGATGAGGAAAACATTTTTTATTTTATTTTGTGCAGTGTGTGTGCATGTGCGTGTATAAGTGTTAGATTTGTCTGAAATACTTTTTGAATAAGTGGCATTTCAACTGCTTCTTAGTCCTGCTTCGTACTGTGCCAGTGCTGAATCCACCCAGTGATGTCTGCCGGGGTCTTCTTCTCCTTGCTTGCTGGCCTTATTAGTCTTTCATTCCATTTTATTTCCCACCTTGTTCTATTTTACAGGATTGCTAGGGTCATTAAAAACCTGGAAAAGTCATGGAATTTGAAACCAGAACTTTCCAGGTCTTGACATTTTTTGGAATACGAAATAAATATATAAAGATCTGGAAATGTCATTGAAGTGATAAAGTGAAGCGATTGTCACTTGTGATACACAGCAGCACAGCACACGGTGCACACAGTGAAATGTGTCCTCTGTATTTAACCATCACCCTGAGTGAGCAGTGGACACCATGACAGGCGCCCGGGGAGCAGTGTGTGGGGATGGTGCTTTGCTCAGTGGCACCTCAACGGATCGGGATTCGAACCGGCAACCTTCTGATTACGGGGCCGCTTCCTTAAAGGCTAGGCCACCAGCTGCCCCTGATTGACACAAATGTTCGGGTAACGTTTCCCAAGAAATGTTTAAAATGAGCGCATGTCTGTAGTTGCTCTGCTAGCTTTACGTAGTGAACCACGTCATATTTTGGCGCCTGTTAAAAACTTCACAATTTTCTGGTAAATGTAACCTTTTGTGATTGCACAGAAATGTCTGAGAACATGTAGACCATGTAAACATGTGTGAAGACCAAACAGCACCCCACAGCGGTGTTGGAACTAGAGAAACTTTATTAAATAACCAGCTGTGGTCAGTCACTACTTCAGCAGCATCAGGGTGAGATATGTACAGAAATCAGGGCTCAGGACTGTTTATGGAGTTACTTGCTGGAAGAAGTGCTATTTTTTAATACAGAACGCAGTCTGTTCTGGGGACAGGGGACAGGGGCTGGATGCAGTACGAAGTTAGCCCCTCCCACATCCCTTGTCTGTCAAATGCGGTTGAGGATCTGGAGAACATCTCCATCTGACTGTCCACTTACTGACGCTTTAATGCTTCCATGCATCAATCACACAGAACCAGAGACGCAGACACTCAGCTGACGGGTGGAGATGATGATGATGATGATGATGATGGAAACTCGCAGACACGCATCGTGTTACTCTATACCTCTCTCTCTCACACACAGAGCTGAAAACAGGAGAGCAACATTGGAATATCAGATGGATGGAATACAGATGGTGACGTCCCAAGCCCGTGTGACTGGGGCGGGCTACGTCAGGTAGGCCATCCGGCACGAACCTTGCCAGGTCCATCTAATGAGAGAAGCCAAAGGAGGATGATGATGACATTTTCAGAAAAGCAGCGTTTGGAGCTCATGTGACTTCTCTGCTGAGGCTCCCCGTCCTAACAGCACCGCCATGGGATAAAGAACCTTGAAGTTCACCCAGTCCAAACAGATGGAGCCCCTCGAGTTAAGAACGTTTATCGGAGGGCAGCTTCATGCTGTGTTGAAGTTGCCGACATCTTTGCCAAAGCTGTAATAGTCCAGCTCCTGGATGGCCACTTCTGACAGCTTGGTGAGGTTCGGGGCGTCACTGTTTTCCAAAGTTTCTGGGGCTGTAAAGTCAAAATTTTCCTCTTCATACTCCTCGTGCTGTTCCATATCTGGATGGGCATCTGGAGGACAAAAATGAAAAAGTAAGTAGACAGAAAAACAGCCTGTTCCATCTGGGTGGTAGTAGCCTAGTGGGTAACACACTCGCCTATGAACCAGAAGACCCAGGTTCAAACCCCACTTACTACCATCGTGTCCCTGAGCAGGACACTTAACCCTGAGTGTCTCCAGGGGGGGGACTGTCCCTGTAACTACTGATTGTAAGTCGCTCTGGATAAGGACGTCTGGTAAATGCTGTAAATGTAAATATGAGATTTCATAAAGGTCTGAGTGTGTTTGTTGGATGATTTTGGAGTTGAATTTGAGCTCGCTGAATAAAAGAAAGATAATATAATACTTGATACTCTACAATAGGTTTTTCGTCTGGGAAATAATCACGGTTTCACGATTATCATGATTATTTCACATTATTACCTTTTATTTACTGCTGTCTTTAAAAAAAAAAAAAAAAAAAGAAAGAAAAACCACAAACAAACAATACTGTGCATAAATGGAACATAAACAAATGGGTACTGATTTTTGGAACATAAATAATAATGTAAACAGTGATGCATTATAGTTAAAACAAAAAATAACATTTAGAATTAAATTTAAGCTTCCATATTATTTAAATAAACATATTCAAAGGTTACAGGATTGGAGTGCTCTTTTGTCTTGACCTCTGAGGAGACAGGATATGGCCACTTGAGCTGAACACTCTTTCTGATGGCACACTTGTTGCAGGGATGCAAAGGTTCTTTCTGGCCATTTTTGAAAGCATTGGAATTTCTTCCACATGTGCTTTCCACCAAGCCAATGGATTTTCGTCTTAAATTAGAAAATGCAAAAAGGGGAAACCCGTTTTTTTGTTTTGATTATACAGATTATACATCTCTCTCTCTCTCTCTCTATCTATCTCTCTCTCTCTCTCTCTCTCTCTCTCTCTCTCTCTGCAAGTAACGGAGACGGTAGATGCAGAGCATGACTGCACGCCCCCGTTATCTGCACTAGTTGTTTACGGCGCTAGCCTGTTAGCCGCTTAGCCTAGCCCGGGCGAGTGTGTGGATGTGTGAATTACAGTGAAGTTCCTAGGCGTTTTTAAGAGCGCCAACAGAAACGCGGTGTTGAGGAGCCTTTACGATTAATTGACCATGCCATTTTAAATCGCGGTTAATCATGACATCCCTACTCTAGAATCTTTTACTGTAAATTTATTGCCGTTGAAAAATATCTACTGAAATTATTTACAGCAAAACTGTAGAGGCGCAACGTTCGGAAACATTTTCAATAAAAAAAGGCTGATCAAAGCGAACAGGTTTTCTTCCACAGCTGACGATTGTGATACACAGCTGAGGAGTGATACAGCTTCCTCCCTCTATCACTCCTTCCCAACGTTTCTTCCTTTCTTCCTAGAGTTTTTTGTGTGGAGTTGTTCCTTGTGTGCAGAAGGGTCAAGTGTGGGGGTATCAACTGTAGGGCCTGTCAAAGCCCATTGAGACGTGTGATTATGGGCTCTATAAGAAATAAATGTTGTTGATGTTGTTGTTGACGTGAGGGGTGGACGTGGGGCTGATGGAACAAACCCCAGTGTAGGTCTGTGTGTGTGTGTGTGTTTTCAGTGTCTCACCGTGTCCATCAGGGGAGACGTCCATCCCGTGTTTGACCTTCATGTGTCGACTCAGGTTGCCCTTCAGGTTGAACTTGCTGGAGCAGTAGGGGCATTTGAAGGGTTTGCTCCCAGCGTGGAGGTGCATGTGACCCCAGCAGGTTGTACATCCTGTTGAAGGACTTCCCACACACCTGCAGACAGAAGGGGGCATCAGCACAGTGAACTAGAGGCTCATGAAGGGTGTTCCTCCGGTCACTTTGTTAGACATGCCAGTTGAATGAAAATGAAATGAAAAACGAGTGATGTGATTGTCAGCAGTGTGTGGGGACGGTGCTTTGCTCATTGGCACCTTGGCGAATCAGGATTCAAACCCGGCAACCTTCCGATTATGGGGCCGCTCCCTTAACCGCTAGGCCACCACTGCACCGTTCCTGATCACTCAAGATCCACCTACCAGTTAGGAGTAGATCTGGACCACCACATACACACTTTACACCAACCTCCAATCACCCAGGGTGGAACTGTCGGTGGGTAATAAAGTTTTTGTTGTAGATGTATATGTGTGTGTGTGTGTGTGGTGTGTGTGTGTGTGTGTGTGGGCGTGTGTGTGGGCCTCACCTTGCATTTGAAGGGCTTGACAGGCAGGTGGACAATCATGTGTGTTTTGAGGGTCTGTTTCTGTACGAAGCTCTTGAAACAAACATGACACTGGAAAGGTCTGACGCTGGCATGGATCAGCATGTGACGCTTCAGGTTGGCTGACAGCGTGAACTCCCGCGAACAGACGTCACACCTAAAGCCCTTCAATCCCTACAAGGCACACACACATCAGAAAACAACATCACACACTTACAAAATCAAATCTGAACTAAGACTAGAGGGGTGAACCTTCTGGTGTCACCATTCGATTCGATTATTTGATTATCACTGCATCGATCGGTGAAGGTGACTTGATTGTCATTGTGAAACACTGCAGCACAGCACACGGTGACACAACGAAATGTGTCCTCTGTATTTTACCATCACTCTTGGTGAGCAGTGGGCACCATGACAGGCGCCCGGGGGGCAGTGTGGGGACCTGGCAGATCGGTATTCGAACCGGCAACCTTCTAATTATGGGGCCGCTTCCTTAACCACTAGGCCACCACTGCCCCAACATTATTGATTATTGATTAGTGCGGCACAATTAATCTAATCGCAATCGTAATCTCGATGTCAGTCTGTGCGATTACATGAATGCAAAAGCTGTGATTTAAATGATTAGTACATGGATTGGATCGGCAACATATCCGATCCATTCTCTCAAAGTTTGCGAGCTGACTGAAGTCTCACTTCAGTCAATGTGACGTGTTTGGTCACATGACTTTCGATTCGGAGACATATGGTTAGATGCCGCATGACGTGCTGCATCGTACGTCAACGTCGCCGCCATATTGCGATAGGCGCTGCTGTGGAGTGAAGCATATACATGTCTATGGAGAGAAGTGCATAAAATGCCTCACTCTTGTGCTGCTTGGGGCTGTACAAACCGCTGTACGCTCCAAACCAGATCCCGGGGATTACATTTCATAGGTAAAGCGGGACAATTGGTTTGAATATATTTGGCCATTATAAAATCCCGTTTTATAAGTCTTAACCTTAGCTAAGCTAGCGAAGCTATGCATTCCTGTGTTCAAGTCAGCCTCCAAACAACGTTTTGGATAAACGTAGGCATTAACTATTTAGTTCTTAGCTGTTTAGGTAACTTTTCTCAAACTTTGAAGGTTTCCTAAAGTAATTCACCTCAGTTTACAAATCTTAACCTTAGCTAAGCTAGCAAAGCTATGCATCCCTGTGTTCAAGTCAGCCTCCAAACGTTTTGGTTAAACGTAAGAACTATAATACGGGATTTTATAATGGCCAAATATAATCAAAACAGTTGTTTAGCCTTACCTGGGTTTGTCGTTCGACAGTAATGTAAAGAGTTTTTTGTGATTAATTTTGTAGAATATTGTATTTTGAAAGCTCTGTGCATTTCAAGTTGTTATAAGTAGTTTGTACATTTCACTTTGAAATTAAACATTTCACTATTAGTAATTTGTATGCGATTTTTCACTGATATACAAGCAAGTGTCCTTTATCATATCGCAAATCGCAATATTGATCTCAATAATTGCAATATGTCTTTTTCCCCCCCAAATCGTGCAGCCCTATTATTGATGCATCCCATCAATTTACCTTAAAAACAGTATGTTTAAAATTCATCACTTAAATGAAAGTTAAAAGCCTGCCAATTCAGACGCCACACAGACAGTTTTTCTGGCATCAGCTGAGCACGGACTGAACACCAACTATCGTTCAAAGCATCCACATGGGTGTTGAGCACCAGATGTCAGTCTGGCATTGAGTGGTAGGCAGCAAGGGTCCGTTAGGCGGTAAACAGGCAGTAGCAATAAAACGTCAAACGTTACAAGCGGTAAAGCGTTACAAGGTTCCTTAACAAGTAGAACCCGATATTATAAATTCTATTCTCAAAATTGTTCACTCGTCGCTTAGCACCAGTCACGTACCAAGTTTGTTCATGGTAGCAGTCATTAGACCCCTGATCAAAAAGCCTGATCTTGTCAGCTTTCAAATTATAGACCGATATACAACCTTCCGTTTATATCAAAAATCTTGGAAAAAGTCGTAGCCCAGCAGCTGAGCGCATACCTAGACTGTAACAATATCCATGAAGTACATCAATCAGGATTTAGGACCTCATCATAGCACTGAGACACGCTGGTTAAAGTGGTTAATGGCCTGCTGTTGGCCTCTGATCAGGGACGCATCTCGTGTCCTGCTTGATCTGAGTGCAGCGTTGGCACTATCAATCACGCAATTTAAAGTGAAGTGATTGTCACATATGATACACAGCAGCACAGCACACGATGCACACAGTGAAATTTGTCCCTCTGTATTTAACCATCACCCTGTGGTGAGCAGTGAGCAGCCATGACAGGCGCCCGGGGAGCAGTGTGGTGGGGACGGTGTTTTGCTCAGTGGCACATTGGCGCATCGGGATTCGAACCGGCAACCTTCTGATTGCGGGGCCGCTTCTTATTAACCCGCTAGGCCACCACTGCCCTATTCTCCTTGCCAGGTTAGAGAATGTTAGTGGGATTAAGGGAACAGCCCTTGAATGGTTCAGATCATATTTGACCAACAGATATCAGTTTGTGGACATCAATGATGTTTCGTCTCACATAAAGTAAAGTTTGGTGTTCCACAAGGTTCTGTCCTAATCCATTACTTTTTCCCCTATACATGTTACCTTTAGGTGATGTCTTCTGCAAACACGGTAATTAGCTTTCATTGCTACGCTAAACGACACACAGCTGTATCTGTCAGCAATGCCAGATCAGAGGCAGCAGCTGAACAAAATAGAGAATTGTCTGAAGGACATTAGACAGTGGATGCTCACAACTTCTCCTGATAAACCCTGACATGACAGAAGCTCTCGTACTTGGGTCTCATATGTAGACGTGCAAGTGTGTGTGTGTGTGTGTGTGTGTGTACAGGGCGTGTACCTTGACTGCGCGGGTACCGGGGTCCCGGTTGTTTTGTGTGTCAGGGCATGTTGCCGCAGCAGGTAGAGCTGCTGAAACTGCAGGCCGCATTGCGAACAGGTGTAGCTGCGCTGTGGGCCCTGGTTGGTGTTTTAGAGAGGGCGTGGCTCTGCAGCTGGCTGCGTAGGTGAAGCCCTTGTGGCACTGGGCACACTGAAAGCGTTGCTGTTCTGCTGGTGGTGGGCCTTGTGGCGCTTAGGTTGGGCGTAGCTGGGCAGTCTCCATGCCGCACTGCGTGCAGACGTGGCAGTGGCCGCGCTCAGTGTTTGGCCTCGTGGGCGCGCAGCTCGCTGGGGGTAGGCGAAGCCGCGGCGGCAGAAGCGGGCAGCTGTAGGGCTGGACGTCCGCTGTGCTGCAGCATGTGCCGTTTCAGGTGGCTGGTCTTGGTGAAGGCCTTTTTACACACGCCGCACTTGTGCGGCCGGGTGCCCTGGTTGGGTCAGCAGGTGTGTCTGCAGGTGCTGGGCTGTTTGAAGGGTTTGCCGCAGTGAGGGCAGGTGGTGAGGGCTTGATGCCATTTGGGCCCAGGATGTGAGTCCCAGGTTGTACTTGGACGTGTACGACTTGTCACACATGCTGCACTTCCGCGCTTCAGCCCTCCCCCACGTCCACGCAGTAGGACTCGTTGATCTGGATGTTGATGTCAAGGCGGTCCACCCGCCGGCCCGAGTGGTGGTGATGGTGGTGGTGGTGGTGATGGTGGTGGTGGTGATGAGGCCCGCCTCCTGTCACGGGTCCCTGCACCAGCCCCGCCCTCTCCACGGACCTCCACCGGATTGTTCCAAAACACACTCTGGTTACCCTCGGTGAACTCCTCGCCCCCTGTGCCCATCTCCGACGTCTCGTATCCCCACCTCCCCGTGTGAGAAGTAGCTGCTCATCTCGCCGTCCCCTCCAGAGGTGTGGTTCCTCCAGCCGTCCTCCAGGCCCGCCCCTCCTCCTGTCCTCCTCGTCCGCTACGCCGCGCTTCTCCTGGACGTGCTCCCGCAGCGTGCCGTGAGCCTGCTGCGGGCGTGTGTATGTGTGTGTGCTGTGGGACGGGGTGTGTGCCCTTTGAGTCTTGGATGCAGGTCAGGGGCAAGCCCGTGCTGTGGGCAGGGTCTTTGTGTGCCAGTAGGTACCCGGCTGCGGGGTCTCCCATCTGCAGGGGTCCATCTCTGGGAATCACTGGACTGATCATGTGACCACACGGGGGCAGGCATGACCCTGCTGACGACCCCTCCCCCTTCACCGCTGACCCAGGCATGGTAGCGTCCGCTTGCCCAACGTGGGGTTTGGCTGGGTCGGCCGGCCCGGGCCACCTCCGCTCTGCACAGGTTGTGTGAGGAAGGTGTCCCTCCTCCACCAGCCCGTTCTCACCCAGGTAGTCTCCATTGGCACCGATCAGCTGGTCAGCGTATTCATACTCCATCCTGTCAGTGGGTGGCGCTGGAGACTCTTTACTGTCTCCGGTGTAGAAACCATTGGGTGCAATGGTGGCACCGAACACCTCGTTCTGGGAGATGAGACCCAGCACTGCCGCCTGTGCCAGGGACAAGACCACCACGGGGTCCGTCTGAGTGCCCGCCTCGGCCCGACCGTGCATTGCTTCAGGCTGGCATCGGACCCGCTGCTGCTCCTGCACCGCCACAAGGACAAGGACAGAGTCACCATGACATTTCCTACAACATAAACCACGTGTGGACGCCCCAACTCGGAGCTTCTGAAGAATCCAATACAAGAAACATCTTTTGTGTTTGTTCTATCAGGTGAAAGTGAAGCACGATTTATGAATCTATTTTTTTTTCCTCTTTTTACCTGCATGGCGACTTTGTTCACCAACTGTCATCAAACCAGGTGTGAAAAAATACCATAAAATGTCCCACACACACCACAGTATTTGTGTTACTGAGCATTGTGGGTCCACTCCCTCTGTCTGTGTCTCAGAGGCGAGTAGTTTAAAGAACTTTGCCACTGCAGGTTCAGGAGCTCAGAGTGATGAAGGGGAACCCTGGTCCCCACTTAACCTAGAACCAGAACATCTGACCTGGAGCATGATGAGATGAAGGACCTCTAACCGACCATCAACAGCCACACAAAACTCCTCACAGAAACAGAAGCCGAGAAAGAACACGGGGCAAAATGGCTGAGGAGAGGAACAAGAGAAAATGGAGGGATGAGGGAGAGAGAGGGGCGGGGTTTAAAAGAACAGCGTAGGCTGGGAAATGGAGGGAGACGGAGACACACAAAAAAAAAAAAAAAAGAGGGTGAAAGGAAACAGAGAGTCAGTCATCAGAACGAGAGAATAAGAAAAGAGGAGAAAGTGAGAGAACAGAAAATTGAGGAAAGGATAGAGCAGAAGAGGTGGAGAACAGCAAAATAGAGGAGTGAAAGAGGGAGAAAATGGAGAGGCAGCTGCAGGGGAAGGAGGGAGGGGGGACTGTAAAAGGGGGGATGGGAGTGAATAAAAAGCGAGATGGAGGTGAAACAGAGGAAAAATGTGAAGAAAAAAGGAAATAAACCAGCTGCTCAGCCCTTATAAACCAGGACCGAAACTCTCTCACACCGTCTCTCTCTCTCACAACACACACACACACACACACTCAACACACACTCCGTCTCTCTCTCTCTCACAAACAGTCTCTCTCTCTGTCTAACTCTCTCTCTCTCTCACACAACACACACACACTCAACACACACTCCGTCTCTCTCTCTCTCACTCACAACACACACACACTCACCACACACTCCGTCTCTCTCTCTGTCTAACTCTCTCTCACACTCACACACCGTCTCTCTCTCACACACACACACACACTCACACACACTCCGTCTCTCTCTCTCAACACTCAACACACTCTCTCTGTCTCACACACACACACAGTCTCTCTCTCTCACTCACAAACAGTCTCTCTCTCTGTCTAACTCTCTCTCACACACCGTCTCTCTCTCTCTCTCTCACAACACACACACACTCAACACACACTCCGTCTCTCTCTCTGTCTAACTCTCTCTCACACACTCACACACCAACACTCTCTCACACTCACACACCGTCTCTCTCTCTCTCTCTCTCTCTCTCTCTCTCTCACAACACACACACACTCAACACACACTCCGTCTCTCTCACAACACTCAACACACTCTCTCTGTCTCACACACACACTCAACACACACAGTCTCTCGCTCACAACACACGCTCACACACACTCACAGACTTGATAGCGGCAGGTGCTTGATAGACGTAGCAGCGCTGGGTCGTCCTGTGATTCGTTCCATTCTGTGATTAGCACCTTCTGGACGTGCGACTGGACCTGCGCTGGTCTCGCTAACCTCACACCACGATAAAACTTCTGAATTGTTCAGGAATAATGCTGCACTCTTTATTAAATCAATGTGGTGACGTTTTCTCTGAACGGCTTGTGTTTGAGTGACAGTTCATCTCCATATGATACCAGTGTCAGGAACTTCTTCACCTCAACAAATGCAATAATCCAAAAAACAGGCAGAAAGCTGGAGTAAAGTGGTTGATGATGATGATCTGAACCCGCTGATATATAAAAGTGACTGGCGTCTAGAACTGAACCAGGCTGCACATGGCGCAGCGAGCAGAAGGAGGAAGGATCCAGCACCTCCCCTCTACAGAACAGGGTTACAGCCATTTTCTCCGGAACAACGCGGCTTTCATGCCTGAATATGAAAGCAGCCCTGATCTGTCACCTGCGCCACGTGTTTTATTGTTGTGTACATCTCTGTACCAGCAGTGACCCCGCAACATCACCCCTACACCTTCATCCTTATCACTAGCACACGATGTCGTGGTTCTCAGCCTCTCTGTGGATCCGCGCTGCAATAAATCACGTTGATGTTCCAGCCGCGAAACTCTGGGCCTCCTTCCCTGAACAGAGGCGGCTGTTGTCCGGCTCGCCGCTACTCGAGGCGCGGTGTCGAGCCGCGGCCTTGCGCCCCTCCCGCCGCCATCTGTTCGTACCGCGACGAAACAACCAAGAGCGAGATAAACACGCCACGGATCTCGGAGGATGTGAACAAGGCTACAGCAGCGCCGCGAAACACACGGGAAACCCCTGCGGCCTCACCTGTCAGCACGACGCGAGGCCCGCGGTCCGGCGGAGATGAAGAGCTCGGAGGCGGTTAGCAGCTAACAGCTAACAGCGCGCAGGGGGAGCGCCAGGGAGTGACGTCACCCACAGCAACCGGTTCGGTTCGGTTCGGTTCGGTTCGGTTTTTACGGGATCCGGCCTAGTCGCCTCCCGATCTTTAATTGTAATAAATCACCAGCAACACGAATCTGAACTTATTTTGACATTATCAGTGAACGGCACAGTTTTACTGCAGTTCCAGCAGAGGGCCTGATGCCAGGGCACGGACATTAAATTATATTATATTTATTTTTAGAATTATTATTATTAAATGAATACAGGGTGATAGTAGCCTAGTGGGTGACACACCCAGAAGACCCAGGTTCAAATCCCACTTACTACCATTGTGTCCCTGAGTAAAACACTTAACCCTAAATTGCACCAGTGGGACTGTCCCTGTAACTACTGATTGTAAGTCACTCTGGATAAGGGCGTCTGATAAATGCTGTAAATGTAATGAAGGAATGCAGGAAAATGTTGTTTTTTTTTTTTTTTTTTTAACATAAAATAACATTTCCTTTGACATAAATACAATAATTTGTTCCTTTTCTGGTCCAGATGTTAAATGATTTACATCTTTTCATCCCTGTACCAAACAGAAGAAACGGTTCGGAGAAACCCGCGTTTCCCATATCGGGTATGATCTATGGTTTATAATAAAGCGATAATGGCGACGCTGCAAGCGGAGGTCACGTGGGGTCATGCGCGCTCCCTTAGCGCGTGATGTGGGGCGCGCGCCCGCCCGCCACCCTGAACGCAGCGCGCGGGGGTCTGCTGTGGTCCCGTGTGGATGAAGCGGGACGGATTTCTTCATCATCAACATCATCATCGTGTTGATGATGAAGATGATGAAGATTTCAGCCTCTATGACCTGCAGATGCACTTTTTATTGGACAAGTTAAACGGTCGCGACTCGGCATTTTCCTCTTTGACGAAGATCAAGACATTTAGGGAAGAATCAGGACACTGTTTGGATGGAAGGTGGATTTTTTTGTTTCTTTAAACTCGTCTGGTTTTTTGTAACTGTAGGTCTTATTAATTAACTCATTCATTGGTTCGTTTAGTTGATTGATTGCTTGGAAGTCGATGGGTTTTATATAGAACACTCACATTTACAGCATTTACCAGACGTCCTTATCCAGAGCGACTTACAGTCAGTAGTAGTTTACAGGGACAGTCCCCCCTGGAGACACTCAGGGTTAAGTGTCCTGCTCAGGGACACGATGGTAGTTAGTGGGGTTTGAACCTGGGTCTTCTGGTTCAGAGGCGATTGTGTTACACACTAGGCTACTACCACCCTAAAGGCAAATTTTTACAATCCTGCCCTGACCGGCACCGCCATGTATGTTTATAGATATAATATATAATTTGTCCATTCACTCATGATAAGTAATTAATCTCTTTGATGAATGCTGTTTGTGATTGGCTGAGCAGAGAGGAGGAGGAGCTACAGTGGAGAAAGGTGTTGAGAAAAGAGCTGAGTATGCCAGAGGAGGTGAGGGATGCAGGAAAACAACCTGGGAAAATTTTGAATAATTGTGTGTTGTGTGTATACATGCGTCACTAGTTATGTGTGTGTGTGTGTGTATATATACATGCGTGTGTTTACGTGTGTGTGTTGGGGTCTTCAGGAGAAAGAGCATGTCCAGGACTACATCGCGGCTCTGCGGACGCAGTACAGTAGAGAGTTGTCAGACTCGCAGTCGGCTGTAGAGACGCTGCGACAGGTCAGTTCTGGACGTCCCCTGAACCTTCACAGCATCACACACACACACACACACAACATTGTCTCTGCGTGTCCTGTTGTCCAGGAGAATGGCGAGCTGAGACGGGCTCTGATGGAGGCCAGGAGAGACGTGATCCTGATTCAGAGCGAGCTGGACCGCCTGAGGAAAGTGTCTGAGAACAGGACTCCGCCCACCTGGAACCACGCCTTTTCCACGGACGCCCTGTACCGGCGCATGCTGTAGGTGGAGAAGTTGAGCTGTGTGTGTGTGTGTGTGTGTGTGTGTTGAGCTCCTCTCTCTGTTCCAGCGGGGCGGTCAGCGGGGTGTGAGCAGCTGGTCAGTGGCTCTGTGGTCGGACAGAAGAGTGAGTAGCCGATGCAGGTTCACGCGTTGACGCCGGTTCCAGCTCATCTGTGTGTCTTGCTGTCTGCAGCCGCCAGAGAGACTCGGAGACACGACTGGACGCTGTCACAGGGTGCAGAGACGCGTGCTGAGATACAGAAGGTACCAGCAATCATCTTCAGATCAGCTGCATCTTCTGACTGGTGGGTGGTGTGGAGGACCATGTGTAAGTTCAGCCACATACAGAGTCCACAGGGAACCCACAGGACAGTGGGGCAGGACAGGACAACAACATCAAGCAGGACGATGTCGAATCGGTTTCTTATTATTTAAATGTGTGGTGAGAGTTCAGTTCTGGTCGTGTTGCGTGAGGGAAGAAGCTGTTCCCGTTCGTGTGGTGGAGGCCTTTTCCCAGAGGGCAGGAGGGAGAGGACAGAGTGAGATGGACGGGTGGGCTTCAGGTACATACGGGGTGCAGAGAGTGACATGATGACCCTGGTCTGTCTCGTCCTGCAGTGGTCAGTCGGAGTCGGTTCTGGATCTGATCAGCAGTGACCATGTTGTTGATGGTGGTGACGTCGGAGGACAGGAGGTACTGGACATGTCCACGTGTCTTTCTTTAGTTAAACGGCTGAACATGGTCAGACTGGTGTGTGTTTTTTCATTTCAGGACATTTCAGAATTTCGCGGCGGTGGCAGCGGCGGCAGCGGCAGGAGAAACACGCTGAATCTGCGCAGGCGTCTGTTCGCCTTCCCGTCTCAGGTGTCCATCATCTGTCTGTCCTACTGAGATTCCAATGAAAGGAGTTTAAAACGGTGTTGTGTGTGGTGGCGTTCAGTCAGAGGACGCGTTGCTGGGAGGAGGTCAGCTGTGTGAACCGATACTGAGGTTGGTGCTGGTTGGAGACGTTGGATCAGGAAAATCCAGCTTCCTGCTACAGCTGAGACACCATCGATTTACAGGAGATGTACAGCCTACTGTGGGTAAGACACACACACACACACACCACACACTACAGACACACATAAACAAGTGTGACGTTGATTAAACGCCACTGTGTGTGTTCTCAGGAGTGGACTGCTATGTCAAGCAAATGTTTGTAGATGGACAGATGACAACTCTGCAGATATGGGACACAGCAGGACTGGAACGGTACAATCACACACACACACAGATCCTGTTACAGCATGTCTCCACCCCCTGGACATTAGATTAGGGACTTCCTGTCTTGTGGACCAGTCTGCTAAGGCTCGAGCTGTTGCACAGTCAGGATGTTAACTCCTGAAACACTTGCTGACATGCTTCCTATCTTCAGGAGCGTTGGACGGTAGTAGGTATGAGCTGGACAGCTCTCCTATTGGTCAGCATTGCAGTGGAAGACATGGTGTGTTCCAGGTTCAGCAGCGTCTCAGGTCGTACTTTCCGCAGGGCTGACGGGGATCCTGCTGCTGTATGACATCCACGTCGGAAAAGAGCTTCCGCAGTCTGCCCAACTGGATCGCGCAGATCCAGGTGATGAGGAGCTGCATGAGTCCGTCCCCGTCCCCTCCCTGTAACTCACGGCCGCCGCCTCTCTCCCCGCAGGAGTGCGCGGACGCCGCCCGTTCCGCTGTGTCTCATAGGGAATAAAGTGGATATACGCTCCGAGCTGCCGGAATCCGAGTGTGTGAGTTCAGCCTGTGGAGAGAGACTGGCCATGGTGAGGACCGTTCCCACACTGTCTGTCTGTCTGTCCTGACTGACTGTCTGCGTTAATGTCCACTTGCTCTCTCTCAGGCCTGTGGTGCTCTGTTCTGTAAACCAGCGCCAAAGATGGAACCAACGTGGTGGAGGCCGTACTGCACCTGGCAGGTGGGATGGATTTTTACATTTCCAGATATGACACAGCTGAACAATACTCCAGTTGCAGTTTATTTAGCTGTTTTAACGGTGTCTTTAGGAAAGTGAAGCTGTCTTCAGGCATGTGCCGCAAGTCCTATCTGCAGCCTTTCTTTCTCTGGATGCTCCATCAGTCAGCAGTTGCTGTTGGTACTGACCACAGTCCAGCTGCTTCTTCTCCAGGATCTGCACCACCCTCACAGGTCACATCTGGTTCTGGAGGTTCTCCATGGGAAAAGTGGCGTGGCTTACGAGAGCTGCACCGCGAATATCAACATGTTAAAACTCATCGGTGTTCCACAACTCTTTATTTCTCACTTTATTTTTTATTGATGAATAAATGTGAGTATTTCAGTATGTTTCTGTTTCTTGAACCCTGTTATTTTACCCTCTCTACGATGTAATAATCAATAATTCCAAAATCTCCTGTAATGTACGATAGATGTATGGCCAAGTTATTTCATCAGCACGACACGGTACAGATCTCCGTTTCATCTGGCTGTTCAAGGCATACTTGGCTTGTTAATGTGAAGTCATCAATGAACTCACAGGGGTCACACACAAGGGTCAAACTTTACGTCATTTAATATAGAGCTATTATTTTATATGAAGCGCTGATAATACACAAACTACAGGTCCCATAATGCAGTGCTTTAGTTGCCTAACGCTATCACGTACATTTTGGCTCCGTGTGCGATTGCGTTTGACCACGATGTGTGCTTTAAGCGAGAAGACGCGAACAGTAAGCATCCGCAACATCGCCATCACACCATCGCCTCCCAGAGGTGGGTTTTACAAAACGTTGTGTTGGTAAAAGTTGCATTATACGCTAATAATACGTACAGGCTATGATGATGATGTTATTGAAGCAGATTTTCTGATCAACATCAAAATAGAAATAGCGTGTCTACGATCATATTTCTCAAAATACGATCATTTTAAGATGCTGGTACAATACTTCAAAATTAAGGATCTGGCAACAATGACTGGCGCCCAATCTGGCAATCTTGCGCCCAGCACTGATCTGAGAACAGTGACTGATTATGACCATTTTATTCCGTATTTCTTTTCACCACGAAAAGGTGTTTGTAGACGCCAGTTATATGGTCGTGCTACTTTTCTGCAGTTACGTTTTTAATATTTTACAATACTGCAGAAAGTCGCGCTGCCATGACAACCGTTCCTCCCGGAAGTCAACAGAAGGTCTGCTTTGCCAAACGTATTTATTAATGTTGCTCTAAAACAGCGAATAACGTTTAAGCGAGTTTCCTTCCACCACGTAAGTATATATATATATACTGACAGTGTTGCTGTGCTGCAGAAGAATGGCCTTAAGGAGGACAGTTAGCACTGAGGATGAGGAAGAATTCCTCAGGGACCCGGATCAGCTCCATGATCATCTGCCGCAGCCCTTCCGTGCAATAGAGAAGGTCATGACCTCTGGCTTCAGATAGCGTGTTTGTGTGTTGATAAATTGTATATATATGTGTATATATTGTTTTGTGTGTACTATCAGGCTGTGGATGT
>NW_021629808.1:0-90307 GCF_900700375.1 Denticeps clupeoides | reverse complement strand
CACACAAAACAAGAGCAGAAAGTCCTTTACATTTTAATGTAAATGAAAGTCCTTTTGGTTTGTGGTAGAGACGGTCTTGTATAATCCTTATACACTAAAGGGAGTCAAATTTACCAAAATATTGTGCAACAAAATCTATGAAAACCCTGAAAAGCTCAACTTAAACAGTGTTTCTTACTCCACGCAGTTCACGCAGGCCGAGCCTGAGTAAAATGGACCCAATCAGATCTTCGGCTGTAATTTACACGACTTTTAAAAGGAGACATGCTGCTGCGGAGGTGTTGGATTATGGAAGGAACGCATGCAGCGCCGCAATCAGAAGGTTGCCGGTTCGAATCCCGATCAGACAAGGTTCCACTGATCAAAGCATCGTCCCCACACGCTGCTCCCCGGGCGCCTGTCATGGCTGCCCACTGCTCACCAAGGGTGATGGTTAAATACAGGTGACATTTCGTTGTATGCAAATGTGCTATGCTGCAATGTAGCACAATCACTTCACGTTCACCTTTTCCAGAACGTTGTGTGTTAACCCTGCACTTACTACCATTGTGTAGACACTTAACTGAGTGTCTCCAGGGGGACTGTCCCTGTCACTATTGACTGCAAGTTGCTCTAGATAAGGGCATCTGGTAAATGATATAAATGTAAATGTTTGTGGGTCAATTCCCCTCACCTGCTGAAATCCTTCTCGGTCTCCAGCTCCTCCTCTCCATGACCCAAACGGAGGAGGTGCCGCTCATCGATGTCTAGAGCCATGATCTTCTCAAACAGCTGGTTCAGAGCCTGCAACCAACAAACTCGAAGGCTGAACACACCAGGACACACACTTCAAAAGCAGAGCAAAGCACAGGCTTTACCTTTAGACTTTGGCTTTGATAATAGAAAAGAGCCTTAAAAGAACAGCACACAACACAGCATTTACATGTTAAACTGCATCACTACTCAATTCTAAATGTTGTCTGTTGGGATTGTCAGTAGAGTGACTCCAGCTTGGTCGCACAAATGCATTCACACCAAAAGAAGTTAAAGAACTGGAGAACCATACCAGCTGCTGGTTCCTACCTGGTTGGAATGAGTCACAATAAGAGTCCTCTGCTCTGGAAAGTTGTGATAGACGTTCGAAATGATCTGCACGGCTACGTCCGTCTTGCCCGTACCTGGGGGACCGACTACCTAAAAACCATGAGGCGGAATAAAGGTATCAAAATGCAAATAAACCCCATTATGTGGATTAACATTGCAAAGAGGAGAACCCCCGAGCTATAGCAACAACGCCAATAATACTACATATTGCATGAGTCCAGCTACCTGCCTGCATCAATTGCTTGACCGCACAAGAAAAAATTGGTTTTAATGTTGACTAAAATAGACCAAATCAGCTAAATGGACTATTTAAAAATAATATAAGCACCTCATTTAATAATGATTTCTTCTTAACATTATAAAAGATGTAAGGGTATTCAAAGATTACTCGGTATCAGCATCAGCCACGTTATTATTTGAAAGACTGGTACTGGCGTAGAATTTCAGAATCGTTGCATCCCTAGTCTAAATTCGAATCCGATCCAGGCTTAACTGGCCTGAAGCTGCTCTGATTGACATGTGAGGTCAGGGAGGCCATTACAAAACCCAAGGACTAAAAGCCTCAAAACAAAGCCACTCCGGCCGACTGGGTCTGTCTGCTCCTTAATTGGTCTGGTCTGGTCTCGACTTGAACGGGGCGCTGATTCAGAAAGATGGGACTGCTGAGCCAAACAAACCGTCGCTGAGCCCTCAACCACTGACAACCGTCCGTCAGCGCAAAGCGAGACACGACGCCGACAACCGGACACACAGTGCGGTGAAATGGTGCGTTACTCACTGAATTGTATTTGAAAGCATGGTTTTTGATAGCTTTGTTTTAGTGTGTGTGGGGGGGCTTCAGCCTTGGCCGTTAATAACAAGACGCCTGGGGAGGTGGTGGGTGGGCCGGGGGCCAGAGACGGCACTGCCGCCGCAGGGTTTTTTTTATGACTCCGCTGATGGCCAAGAAGACATATTTACTCACGGGGATGCGCTCAATAAATCTGCCCCCGTCCACCGTGCCGGCTACCAATCAGCAGCCGCACATCTTTCACCCTGGTAACCAGGTGGGCTGGAATGGGTGGAGGATGGTGCAGCACGGTAAAGTGCAGTCTTACAGCACCATAATTCATCGTTTCATCGCTTAATTAAAAAAATAAACTATGTTTGATCCTGTTATATGAATATAAAATTATGAGTCGAAAGGCTATTTATGAGCAAGTTTTTTTTTTTAAGAAATTAAACGCGTCTTACCATTGTGAGGCCCGGCTGCATACCCGCCCGGATCGCTTCAATCTGCGGGGTGTAAATGGGATGGTGTTCCTGTCAATGACAACGAGCCAGTCATTAGGGCCCAAGGAGGGAAATTAAAATGCTTTAAAATATGTCTTTCTGGCACCAAGCACCAGGACGCAGACGTCTACAGTGGCGCCGACGCTCAGCAATGTGCAGCTCCTCTGGGCGCGTTAATTAATTTCCCAGTTAAGGAGGAGAGGACGTATCCGCTTCACTGCTTCCTGAAGAAGGAATTCACAGCGAGGGCAGAATTTTGACAGGAATCATTTGACCGCCGGATTCGTGTTGTCGGATTAAGCACTAACAGCGGCTGACATTTTGTCGGTAAACTGCGAGGGCCGAAGTCTCTCGGGCTGAAACACAAAACGATTTGAACGCTACGCCTTTCTGCTCCCGTGGCTTGGCTCGCGCCGCCCTCCGGGCCGGCTCGGCTTGCCCCCCGCCCCGCCTCCGGGTGCTCTAAACTCAGCCTGGCACGCCGAAGGGGGGCAAACAAAGGGCAGGTGCCTTACCGCAGGCCTCCGGGCTTCCGGACACGGCTGGGTGCGACGAGAACAGACTGGCAGAAGGGATGGCAGGGCTACAAATGTACTATAAGATGGATCACCCAGGTTAAAACGAGGGCATTTGTGGTAATTGTACACAACGTATTTAAATAAAAAGCAGGTCAGGGGATCAAAAGAAAAGGAAATCACGTGGTGTGCAGCCTTATTCCTGTGATCCATGAAAAGGAGAATGGTGAAATAAATACAGTCTAATACAAACTTACTATAAGCAGCTAAAACTATCTATCTATCTATCTATCTATTTCTAGGCTCTTTTCCACCAGTTTAAAAGGAGTGATGAGCAGTATTAATCTACAATTCTGTCTTGAGCAGCTAAGCTCGAAGTTGCTCGTGTCCCAGTTCTCCTGCTTCTTTGAGGTCGCATCCTCTCTTCAGACAGAGCTCCATGCACGCGTTTTCATTCGTCTGTAGATCATTTCTTTTTAAAAAAAAGCCCTTTGACTTGGAGTGAGAATCAAATCATGTAATACGATGAAATATATACTCATTGCCCATGACTACGGTGGTATCAACATATGGTCATTTGCTATTATGTTGCAGGGCAGATCTCAACTGCATAATAATGGCAAGAAAATAAAGCCTTACAATTCTAAAAGATTTTTTATCAGAAATCCCTATAATCAATTGAAAGAGAAACAGTTACTATGTGTGTTGTATAACTAAATTCTGCTACTGTATGTTTCTCATACAGGTTCAAGTGTTCTATATATTGTAACAATATAGTAGATAGCAGATACAAGAATATATTATGAAAGGAAGTATTATGCTGTCATATCTTGGAATGCATTTGTTTAAATTGTGTCTTAATATATGTTCAAAAGATTTTGCAGGATTTTAGCAGAAGTCCATAATTGTGACTAATGTGTAATGTATAGACGGGCTAAAAGCTTAAGTAAAATATATATAAATTAAAACAGGTCACCCCACCCACTCTCACCGTTTGGGCTGGTTGTATGGGTACGGCCCTCGGTTGGGGATAACATGTGGCTCGACCAGTAATATGCGACCTTCCTCCCGCTTCTCTTTGTTGTCTTCCCCGTCCTCTGCCTTTCTTTTCTTTCCTTTCACATTTGATACAGGGAACGTGATCCTACACGGAAAATAAACCATTAAAGAAAGGCTGAAGGGGGAAAAATTCTTTAAAATCTCATCAGGATAATTTTGTGTTGTCCTGACCTGAAGGGAGGTATGTGTAGAGCAGGGTCATCCACCTTGACCTTCACCGCGTAATCAGGGAAACAAGCTCTCAAGTGCTCCAGGGACAGGAAGGTGTCGTTGAAGTCCAGGGTGGAGATCTGATTGGGCATCTTGGAGTAGTGGGCGCTGCCAGGGTCCCCGTAACCGAGGATGATGTCATGCAACCAATCAGGAACAACGCACTCGGTGTTCATCAGGTTCCTAATGGTCTCCAGCACGGCCTGTTAAAACACATCAATGACAGTTGACATCAAACCAAAACCAGAGAGGAATGGTTGAGATAAGAAATACTTATGTATTATCAGAGGTGTGGGTCTTGTTCATCACCATGTGTTGATTAATCAAAGTTGGGGGGTTGTTTCTTTGTCTGCACCAATTCATGTTTTAAACTCTCACTTCATGACATCTGACAATGTCATTTTACAATTCAAATTTTTTAATAAAGTAGCAATTAGAGCACTTTCATCGAGCACCATTCCCAAGAATGCCTTCGGGTGATCAACAATCAGTACCAGGTTAAATTTTGATTTAATTAGAGCTAGAAACGCACCAAAATTATAAAAAAAATTGTGAGCAACATAGATCCGAGCGGCTGCAGATGCGAGAATCTACCGTTCCGTTCCCAAGTTGCTATAAAAAGGCCTGAATTTTAACGAGGCACTCAAAACCGCCCTTTTATCATAATTAACAAGAACACAAAAATAATCTGAAGCATCATGCTGGACTGCTATTAAAAGGCATACTTTGTTATTTTGGACCATGTGCCTTTGATCCTCTCCCGTTTCTGAGATGAACATAATGGGAGCAGACATTAAAAGCGGCGCCTCTCTGCTGCTAGCGGGCAGAGACGCGCAGACATTACCCCTCACAACGCTCAACCACATACAGAACGTAATAAATGAACACAAAGGAGAAAATGGGCCTCGCACGAAACCTCCTTGAGAGACTGAGGTCAACCTAAAGTCGCCCCACAGCCTCCTGGGAAAGGGGCCAGTGTAAACCAGTGCTCGGCTTCTGGACCACCGCTATCCCTGCCATCAATCAGATCAGGAGGCAGGAACAGGAGAGCAGAGAGGATTATGGGAGATGTTTCCACAGACCTTGAAGTTGTTCTCCTTGGGCTTGCGCCTCATGATGATGTTGAAGGTCTCGTAGGGGTCTTCGGTGCCACTCTGGATGGTGCTGGTCATGTCCTGTTGGTACTGGTTTGAGTCCAGCCACACCCTGTACGTTCTGCTGTCCCCTCTCAGCTTTGGCTTCGGTTCAGGACCTGGAAACACGCACCACTGATATGAACTTTACCAAATAAGGTTAAAATTAAATAAAATGTCAGAATGAATTGGTCACTGGTCACAAAATACAATCATTAACACAATTATTGTTCACAAAACGATTTCTGTCAGCCAGGGATTAATAAGATTTTATTGATACCAATGTGGCATTATGCAAATAAATAAATAAATAAATAAAAGGTTTACTAGGGAAATGATTGAGGGTTACTAAGCTCCGAGACTGAAAATCTCTGCTTCTTCAACAAACAGACACAAATTTTCTATTTGATGCCGAAATGAAACCTAAACTCAGATCAAAGGGATGTTTTAATTATTCGCTTCCCCCGACTGACTGTATACACGTTCAGGTAGAGGCAAGCAGCCCGAAGGGATGGAAACAGCCGCAAAATACAACCAGGAGCATCATGGGAGTTGCAATACACACACAGCCAGGCTCATACGAGCAGCTCCACAGAGACCAAGAACCACAGCTGTGAGTGACATGCGCCATTTTAAAACCAGGCTGTTATCCTCACCGAGCGATCAAACAAGTGCTGCTGGCCCCTCCTCCTCGTCCCAGTGCTAATTAAGAGCGGACTGTCTCCCACCGAGACAGAATCAGGGTGCCTGACGTGTCCCTGTCACTGCAAAAGTGCAGAGTCCGCATATTCGTCGACCTACTTAACTGCGGGATAAAAATAAAGGAAATCAACCGGACCCTTGTAGTTGCACGTTTCGCTGAAGATGCTAAAAGCTGACATGTTCATGTGCCGATATAAAAACGAGCATCTCTCAGCTGGGCCAGCTTTTAGTGGAGGGCTGTCACGCTACAAACAGAGAGATCACTAACGGTACGGCCCGTAAAACACCACCAACATTACGTGGCCAGTTTGTGAGAGGGACAAAACGAAAGTGCTCCACAGATTGCAGTGTGGGCAGATTTTTCCATCTCGGTGATCTGGACAGATGGTGGGCCTATTCAGCATCACTGCTGTGCTGAAGAAACACACTCACTTTCCGTAACTGCATGCATCGATATTTCCATAACTACTCAGGGCCGTGGCTTCCGGAGCCAATCGAAGCACACTGAGCACCAGGGGTGTCACTGTACCGGTATCCCGCGTATCTCGGTTTTGGGATCACTCGTTTCGGTTTGTTTTTGTGCGTAAAGAGAACGCGCAGTGTTTTATCTGAAGTGTTTTGTGTCTCAGCTCCTCCGCTAGTGCTCGCCATGCCTGTTTGTGCAAAACGAAATCCTGTGATCCATAAAGGCGCATTGGACCGAACGGTTCAATGTCTTAAAGAGTATTGTTGCGCCCCTACTGGCCACAGGGCCACACACACACACACACACATCATTCTCACACACTACGGTAAACACACCTACGTCGCCAATCCAACTAGAGGAAAAATACCCAGAGTACCCGGAGGAATCCAGCAGAGACTCATTGTGAGGTTACATTTAACAATACGCAAGATGGTAGACTGAACACCATGTACCATGACACACAGACAATTTGGATACAGCAACACACTATGGAAATTAATGGTCTTTGAGACATACTGTATGTGATTTTGGGCTATAAATGTTGTTGTTGTTGTTGTTATTACTGTGAGTGACTATGGCAGCTGGGACACTTTCCAAAATGTGATTTTCTGAAATTGATGGAAATATTAAGTGTGTAATGTCCTGCTTGAGTGGATTGATAGTTTGTGCTAAATGCTGCTGACAAAAATAGACCTAAAGCTGTGTAATGAGGAGACATTCCATACACATAGAGAGGCAGTGGTGTCTTAGCGGTTGAGAAAGGTTGCCGGTTCGAATCCCGAGCTGCCAAGGTGCCACTGAGCAAAGTACCATCCCCACACACGATGGGTTAAACGCAGGACACATTTTGATGTGTGCACAGTCTGCTGTGCTGCAGTGTTTCACAGTGACAAAATCACATTCGGAGCAGGGAATGTTTCTCCAGTCGAACTCACCTTCCTCGATTACACGGCCTTTATCGTCCAGCATCCCCTGCACCTCACAGCCCCTCACGTACACCAGGCCCACCTGCTCCACGAAAGGCTGTCGTCGGTCAAAGCGTGTCCCATAGGGCAGGTTGGGGCGCACCGTGATCAGAAAACAAACGTCATGTTTCCGCAACCCTGAGGATGGAGGGGGTTGAGGAGTAGGAGGCCGAGAAATAAAGCGAGGGAAGGAAACAGCACGGTCAGCACTAGCTGATCTTTAAAACATGAAGCCTAAATTATCAGACCACCAATGCGCCCCTTGCACCAACTCAAAGACAACGAAAAATATAAAGAGATCAAGAAATCCAGTGCTGGTGCTCTGTCCCACCGATTTCTACGTTATGCAAGACGAAGCCTCACCACGCATTCCCACAGGACATTGGTCCTCGGGTCCGCCAGGATTAAACGTACCTCATTAGCATAATGGATATTCACAATAACTATTTATACGAACTGAATCTCTACTATTGGAAGGAAAAATTTGACACCACTATTACATTTGCTGTGGACTGGTAAGTGTCCTACATGCATAATGAAAAATAAGAACAAGGCTGATATGAGGTTGTAGATCAGCCATTTATAATAAAACACGCATAACCAGTTCTGACTGTATAATAATAATAATAATAATAAAGTGATGGAGCTCTGTGTACAATTTAAGGGGATTTTATTTTCTGAAATAAACAACTGAATATAGTATTTCCATTCTGGATTATGGCCCATTCTATATTAAATAGAATACATCAAGTGGGAGGAGCATCCAGGCATAAGTGACATTTTGTTAATTTTGCGAGAGCAAAATAAATACCATATTTTGTGGTATTTAATCTTTACAAAGTTTGCGTTGTTTTTTTGTGTTTTTTTTTTTAAAGATTAAAACACATTTCTTTAAACCCGTGGATGATTATTTATTATGCTTCCATGAAGGTTCCACAAAGTTCAGTTTTTTTTCCTAGTGTAAGTCTAAAACATTGTCTCTTGAATTGTGGTTCTTATTGTTAAACCACCACAAGTTTTATTTGCGAGAGAAAAGGACATTCAGATTGTTGAAATCTAAAAACGTACCTTTAATCTACGAGTTAACAGAAGTCCTGAATCTATGATTTTATGAGGCTGGGTTAGAGATATAATATCGTTTGCCCTTCTGAATGTGATTGTGTTCAGCATATCCCAGATGGTGTGGTCATCACATCAGCAAAAAAATAGTTGCTATTTTTAACAGATGGCTATAAAACAAGACCACTTAGTATTCCAGTAAAAAGTGACCCACCTTCCCACTCGAACTTGATTTCATTGCGCACGTTCAGGTTAATGGTAACATCGGCCCTGACACGAGCAGGCCAGTCTTCGCCAATGTTGGGCTTGGCCACCTCCACGATGGAGAAGGAGACAATAGGTTGGGCCATCCTGGCCCAGCCGCCGAACACAACTCCACCATACTCAGACTGCCTGCAGAGAACGACAAGAGACAATGAAATCTCCTAAAAATAAAAAAAAAGTAATATTTCTTCATTCAGAAACAATTTAAAAAAAAAAAAAAAAAAAAAAAAAACACCATACATCTTGCTACAATCACCTTGACCCTGATAAACACACAAGTGTTCCTGCTCGTGAGCAGCATTAACCGTGGACAAGAGCATCACATGAGAGAATTTATGTGAATAGGGCCCCATCCAGAACACTTTTCTCTAAAATAGGTTTTTGGTGTCTAAACAACTTGCTTCCACATGGGAGCGTTATCTGAAATGTTGTCGTCCACACGGTGACGCAGTGGGGTTATAGGTCAGGTTGGAGGCTGGGCTAATACGTCAGCATTTTCACCACTTCGCTGTCCACGCAGAGACACAGAAAAGAGAAATTCACTCTGGAACACGTCTCAGAAAATAAGTGGTCTGGTTCCCTGGAACACCGTTTCTGTGTAGACACAAGGCCAGATCGGATAGATATTTTCCAGTTTTAGAGAAAACGTTGTCATGTGGACGGGGCCCAGGTGTTTGATGGCGGCAATACCATGGCTTCATTCTGCAAACCACATCTTCTATATCTTGTCTGATTTCATAGGTGGACTCCAGGCGGAACAGGTTGAAGTTCCTCAGGAGGTAGTCGTGAAGGGTCAGAAATTGCAAATTCAACTTTGGGAGGGCTAAACAACCTGGGGAAAAAACAATAAAAACAGCAAACCTTATTTACATCCTACACACTACTATAAAGCAATCCCAGTTCGATCTGACTCAGTTTGCCACAGGTTTATCCAACTGCTGTAGACGCTGAACTTCATTAGAATGGAGAAGGCTAGAGTATCAGGGCCGCTAAGTGCTTTTGGAGATAGAGATCTGCTATTCTGACAGGCGTAAGTCGCAAAAGCCGATTCACACCGTAAGCGAGTCGGGGCAGAGCCTGGTGTAACAGAATGAAGGATGCTGAGGGGCAGGGCCGCACCTTCTCCTGAGTAGTATTCAGTAGGGACTATGTTCTGATCCCAGATTATCTTCTCTGTCGGGTAGAGGGGCATCTGGTTAAGTTGCTCGATCTGTGAGATTCTCCTTTCGTGACGAGACACCTGTGTGCGAAAGATAGAAACAGAGTTAACACACGAGTTAAAAAAAAATAAATAAAAAATAAAATAATAAAAAAAAAAAACTTTGGATAAATGCTCCGCAACCTTTGACAAAGTTTGTTTTACAATTTCCTGACTTTTTTTTTTTTTTTTTTGTACGTGATTTGAAGGTTAACCATGTTGTCACTTATGTACAGTTCTCAGCCAATGCAAGGGCTGCTTTCAATTTAACTACAATTGTAGAATCCTCAAAAGAAATATAACTACAAACCTGCAAACACATCATCTGAATTCCATAATAACCACCCAAGGGTGAATTTATGTTGATCCAGTACTTGCAGCTTGTGTTAATTATTAGGGGTGCACGATTAAGATAATGAGACTATTCAATTCCAATTCTTGAGCTCGCAATTCGATTCAAAACGATTCTTGATTCCAAACGTTCATTATTTTTTTTATTTTCCATCAGTCTGATACGAAATACAGACACATTACAAAAATATAAACTGCAAACCTTCAACTTAAACACCTTAAATCGCGCCGTTGCAAAATGGGAAATATGAATTGATTGAATTTGAATCGTAGAGATATCTGCCTTCGACACAGTTAATCATGAAATTCTTCTCAACACACTCTCAGATTTAGGAGTTACAGGAACCGTACTAAATTGGTTCACCTCTTATCTTCACGACAGGTCTTTCAAGGTATCATGGGGAGGTGAGACATCTGTCCTCTCTAGGGTAACCACAGGGGTTCCACAAGGCTCTGTCCTTGGCCCCCTTCTATTCTCAATATACACTCGCATCACATCATCCAATCACATGGCTTCTCTTATCACTCTTACACTGATGACACCCAGCTCTATTTGTCTTTCCCACCAGAAGATGCCACTATAGCAACAACAATTTCGGCCTGTCTCTCAGACATATCGGCATAGATGTCTGAGCGACACCTCCAACTCAACCTATCCAAAACCGAGATTCTGATCTTTCCGGGCAACAACTCCACTCAGCAAAACCTCTCAATTCAAATTGGCTAGCTACTGTTAACACCCACGGCGTCTGCAAAAAGCCTTGGCATTTGGATTGATGACAAACTGAGTTTGAACCATCACGTTGCTATGATCTCCAGATCCTGCAGGTTCACTCTCTACAACATTCGCAAGATTTGGCCTTTTCTCTCACAACAGGCTACGCAGCTCCTCGTCCAGCCAATGGTCATCTCCAAACTCGACTATTGTAACTCTCTCCTGGCTGGAGCCTCTGCAGTCACCATAAAACCACTCCAGATGATCCAAAATACGGCAGACCGTCTCATCTTCAATCAGCCGAAATACACCCATGTTACACCTCTTACCTCTCTCCACCCGGTAGCTGCTCGCATCGAGTTCAAATCCTTGATGCTCGCCTACAGGGCTGTAAATGGAACTGCACCCTCCTATATCAATACAATACTACCTAGCTACACTCCTGCACGCTCTCTCAGATCGGCAAATGAAATGAGACTGAAAATTCCTTCTTCACGGGGTCTCCGATTCCAATCATCTCTGTTCTCCGTTGTTGTCCCTGGCTGGTGGAACAACCTGCCCTCCTCCACACGACTAGCCGAGACTACCACCACTTTTAAGAAGCAGGTGAAAACCCACTTACTCAAAAAATATTTCAGACAAATCTAACACTTACACACACATGCGTACACATTGCACAAAACAATACCAAAATATATATATACATTATAATTTTTTCTTCGTCTAGCACTTAATCTCCGAGCATGCTTTGCTGACAAGTTAGGCCTTATCAGGGCTCTTAGTTTGTAAACTCAAAATTCTATAAAAATCGAACGAGAATTGCTGGTGTCTTCCTCTTGTAAGTCGCTTTGGATAAAAGCGTCTGCTAAATAAAGTAAAGATACGCGATTCTTTTGTGAATTGATTTTTTTTGCACACCCCTATTATTTTAACTTACTTGTTGCAAAAGGCTCTATTTACTGTGACGTTACGATGCTTTTCTGAGCCAATAACAGCTAAGCAATTTAAACTGAGCCAGAACAAACGCTTTACCAACATATGCTCGCTTGACTTTTGTCGTAAATAATTTCAATCTAATTACATCTTAAGACCCCCTGAAGCATCTAATGCTTTGTAACAGTGTGTGACGCATTGATTTGAAGACCAGGCTAAGGCTACAGTTCTAATATTGACATGCTAAATGCTCAGCTGGCTGATATAAGTACTTTTGTAATATTAAGACATATTATGCATGACACAGCCTTTCAGAAGGTCATGACAGAGTGGGGCTTTCAGCATATGTGCTGGTCACAGATGCGAGACAGAGTGACAAAATAGCGAGAGACGGAAGGAAGGGAAGGAGAACTCTGCAGTGCCAGGGCGGCACTAGGAACACTCCTGCGTGACTCCGCTGACAATTTCAGCCCGGAGAACCATCGGCAGCCACCTCCCAGCTCATTACCATAACACACACACACACACACACACACAGGGCCTTACGCCTTCAGCCTGCACACTTCTGCCAGTGTGTGTGTCAGATCAGAGAGACAACGTGCGAAAATAAGATTCTCACCTCCTGATTTGAGTTCTGCAGTGCAAAAAGCTGTTCTCAGCATGCTGCACTCTGCCAATCTGCCCAAACCGTGGGGCGTAGAGAAGAGTTCGCTTTTAAATCACTAGAAGGCCGATTGTGAAAACACAAACTTCGCCACCGTAGGCCTGATGCTGCATATTCC
The DNA here is from genome assembly GCF_900700375.1 of Denticeps clupeoides. Classification (NCBI taxonomy): domain Eukaryota; kingdom Metazoa; phylum Chordata; class Actinopteri; order Clupeiformes; family Denticipitidae; genus Denticeps; species Denticeps clupeoides. Next base: position 77,600 of record NW_021629808.1, on the reverse strand, counting down.
CAGCACCATATCAAACATGGGGAGTGTGTTCACTAACGTCACAGCAACTTTGGTAGAAAATAACACTACACTCCTAGCATACGGAATAACATACAGCCGGAGCTTGGTGATCAACTGTGGGCATAAAAAAAATTCTGCCTTGTGAAGAGAACATCCCCGAGGGTCATAAGTACTTGAACCAAAGACTTTTTTTTATTTTTTACATTATTTTAATTCTATCTGGGAGAAGCAAACCTTTTTAAAGCTTAATTATGTTCTTTATCTCTTAAGTGACCTGCTTACTGCTGCTGGCGGCCATGGGCTGGGCACATAACGAAGGCCTGGTCTTCGGGGACTGTTGCCTCTTGGCAACGCAGGACACTCAGATTAGTGGACCAACCATTGCCGCACCGACGCCATGAGTTAATTACAACCGAGCATCCGCTGCTTCTTCAACGGGGCTTCGGAATGGATGATTAGGAAGAGGACGCCGTTTCCATACTGCTGCTGGTGATGGCAGTGAGGAGGTCACTAACTAACTTCGTCCCCTCTTTACCTCCCATGACCAACTAGAGGCTGTAATAGGATTCAAATGCAAACGCAATAAAGAGAAGCAAAGTCAAATGGGCAAAAACGGCCTTCTGGTGCAGCGTGCACAAACCTTGTCGCCCTTGTTGTTAAGGAAAATTATATTCTTGTGCAGGAGAATAAAAAAGTCCCGGACACTCGTTCAGCTTGGTTTGGTGCCAACAAAGAGATGTTCTATTAAGCTCAGGACGATGCATTATTCATGTCCAAACAAACCTACCAGCAGCTCCAGCAGGACCTCTCGGTCATAAGTTGTGTCTTGCCCCTCCTGCAGCTCTGGGAGAAGGCACAGGTACGAGGCCACCCGGTGGAGGGTGTTTGGACTGCAAGAATGTAAAATCAGAAAAATCAGTGACCTTGCAGCAATATAGCTACATGCCATAAGAAACAGACCAGATATTTATTTAACATATGCAATCCTTCAGCATGCTTGTCCCCACCCCACCTACCCATCATTTGACCACTTTAATGGCACGTTTGTGCCCAGTCAGCATGGAAGCACGTTCACATCGATAAAGCAGGATTATGTAAGTCCCTGGCCACAAGCCTGCAACTAATCGCATTTCACGTCTGCGTGTCATAAAGATCAGTTCATGGACTAGATCCTGAATAGATGGATGTCCAACCTACAGCCATTGGATTTTTGTTATTGCATTTATTTAGTTTTATGTATTTACAAAACCAGCATATTAACAAAGAATTAATATTAAAACACTCAAAGTTGAACATTGACAAGGGAAACTAGACACACCAAACTCATTTACATTACAAAGGTTCCTGGAATATTGAAATTTACATACAGGATCTAGCCACAGATATACAAAAACCGGCCATTCGAATTATAGCTAAATAAAGAAACTAAAATGATCCTTTTCTGGTCATAATTCTAGTCATAGTCACAGGTTCATACCCCACTTACAGCCATCGTGTCCCTGAGCAAGATACTCAACCATGTGTGTCTCCAGGGGGACGGTCCCTGTAACTACTGATAGGTAGTTACTGATAGGTAGTTACAGGGACACTCTGTCCCTGGGTCACTCTGGGTAATGGCTTAAATACTATCTGTCTAATATTCAGTTTGTGCCTGCTCATCCCAATGCTGCTGCTCCAGACAGACAACAAAATAAGTAATTTTGTGACTAGAGTCAGAACAGAAGAGCAAGGGACAGAAAGAATAGGACATGTGCACGAGTGATAACAGCACGCTTGTGTGTTTTGAGGACTTGGCGGATCATTTGGAAATGATGCGGAGTCGGACAGCTTAGCAGGGGGCAGCGCCCAGCGAAATATCTGGCTTTAGAGAGTCTCTCTCCTCACCAAAAAAAAAAGTGCCTTGTTAAATCTGATCAGCACATTTGGAGTTCTCCAAGCAGCTTTGATGAACGGGGGAGCGAGGCGACTGTCGGGTCGTTGTCTGACTGCTTTTATCCACGAGAACACATGAAACCGCTCTTCAGCAAATCCAGGAAGACGGATAAAGCTGAGAGTGACACTGTTCCGTAGCTCAGCGCAAAAAAATAAACCACTAAGCCAGAGAGCGGAGTAGGAAAATCAGTTTCACTCGGTTTAGAATTATGAGCACTATCCTCACTCAAACTTTATTGCAACTAAGCTTCCAACGGGCATCGCAATATAAGAGCAGATATGTGATAATTAGTAAATAACAGGTCACGCTACAAGTTCGTAGGGTGACAAACATGATTTAAATGGTCATTTATTTGCTTAGTGAATGCTTAAAAGGGGAACATTTAACGCAGTTCTGATGGACACCATTAGGGGAGTGCCGGGAATTGAAGGGTAACAGGAAGATTGGAACAGTTTTTTGTTTTTGTTTTTTTTTTAAACCTCTCCTGACAAGATCTCAAACTATTTGCCATTACATGTGGATGATTTTTTTTGTGTCAAAGATTCCAAGTTAACGGTTCAAATTAATGAAGCAGTTTCTGCGAACGTTTTCCAAGTGGTTTGGACAAGAGAATCTTCACAAAGTCAAGCTAAGCTCCAATAAAAAACATAGGAGCCTATCAGTGTGATCTCATTACACCTCCCCCCTCTTAAAGAAAAAGCTTTTGTAACATTCCAGACCTTGTTAATGTTAATTCCAGCATCATCTCAAACTTTCGTGTTTCATTTGGCTTCCCTTTTCATAATTAACCATTTTTATATGTTGACCAACATAAAGGGTGTGAGTCCATATATACCATTTACAGCATTTATCAGACGCCCTTATCCAGAGCGACTTACAATCAGTAGTTACAGGGACAGTCCCCCCCTGGAGCAACTTAGGGTTAAGTGTCTTGCTCAGGGACACAATGGTAGTAAGCGGGGTTTGAACCTGGGTCTTCTGGTTCATAGGCGAGAAGGTTACCCACTAGGCTTTTACCACCCATACCACTCCTTTATCCAAACAGCTCCAGGATGCTTTGATCATGTCATTGAAAGTGAAAGTGAAGTGATGGTCATTGTGAAGCACTGCAGCACAGCACATGGTGACATGATGAAATTTGTCCTCTGCATTTAAAGCTGCATCATAAAGACAGTTATACACTTAGACCCACACATTCAGAAAAAACAAAGCACAATGATCTAGACCATGTGCAAGTTGAAGCACCACAGGGGGCAAGTTGAAGCACCACAGGGGTTCACACATTAGCTGTGTCGGTAGCCCCAGTACTAACAGGATCCGACCGACACGACTGTTCAAAGCATCCTCAAGCTCCGGCAAATCGATTCAATTAATTAGCTCCGTCTTCCTATCTGACCAAAGCCCAGTGCCGGTTCAAGGACTTATCTGCTGCAATAACGCCTGGACGCTACACAGCCTTCCTGGTCGATACGGACCCACGTCCTCTTAATGAGGAAAAAACACACGAGGCGCATTAGGGTGGTTAGACTGCACAGATACACTTGTCAGTCAAGGAGGTGATAACCAGATGTACCTGAGCTGGCCGAACTGTTTGGTGAGGGACTCTCGTGTGTCTACTGCAGCCACGTTGGACAGGGCGAAGTCCTGAAGCTCTGGGAAGTGCGCAAAAGCGGCTCTCTGTAAAGTAGACAAGGGCACACGTTAGCACATTTTTCTTAAAGAGGCTACGTCAAACAGCCTCTGAGAACCAATCAAAATTCTGCCAGGGATCGATGTGGATAGAACTAGCTTAAGAAATTCAGTTATTAATTTCTAACTGAATTTATTAATCTTCCATCTGCACAGACCGTCCGTCCCTCACCATGTGTCCCCGGGCCCTGGGCTCCACTGGTGAAAGACAGGAGTGCAGATGAGGAGGAAACCGAATTCCTGCTGCGGCAGCACCGGCAAACCAGACCAGCTCCCAGCAAAAAACGTTATAAGCAGCGGAAAAAGACGCAGAGGCGTAGACAGCAGGGGGATGCTCAACGCTGGACACTCGTCCCACTTCATTTAGTGCAAGAGTCCAGATCCGGTCAAATAGCCCAGTCATATGTGGAGTCATTAAAGTTTCATAGGGGTACTTCTGCAAAGCTACTCATGCAAAATCTCCTCTCTTTAATGGAACTGAGATCTGAAAACTCTCCAGAAATTTACAATCTGTAGTGACCGGGACAGTCCCCCCTGCAGACACTTGGGCTTAAGTGTCTTGCTCAGGGACACAATGGTAGTAAGTGTGGCTTGAACCTGGGACTTTGTGGGCTTCTGGTATATCAGCATTTAAACAGAAATTAACGGAGAAGCTTTAACCTCTTAGTCCAAAGCAGCAGTGGTGGCCTAGTGATTAAGGATTTGGCCCCATAATCAGAAGGTTGCCGGTTCGAATCCCAAGCTGCCAAGGTGCCATTGATCAAGGCACCGTCCCCACACACTGCTCACCAAGGGTGATGGTTAAAAGCAGAGCAGACATTTCATTGTGTCACCATGTGCTGTGCATCACAATGACAATCGCTTTACTTTCAAAGCCCTATATATTTTATATTAAATTACAGATATCAAAATGAATCAAAAAACTAAATGATACATACATAATACATATAAATACATATAAATAATTTACAGATTTGAGACAATGGTCTTTTAAATTTCTTTATTTTGCTCATGCTGTAAGGCTGTTTAAAATGTATTTATGAATTTTCACAAAATACCAATACTTGGTATTTTGCCTTGTTAATCTCAGAACAAGCCCTTTGGTTAGCGGTCTTGTTTTTAAAGTATACAAATTCTCCAAATTGTATAGTCACAAACTGGACATTTTGTTTGACTTCAAGCTCAGCATGTTCAGCATGTTTCCCCAAGTCTCAGATTCCAGCACCTTACATTTATTTTTCTTCACAAAGTGTAAAGTGTGGATTGTCCTGACGCAAACCGTGGCCTCTGAGACCATCTGACTCTGTTAATTACAATAAATCAAGTAAAAATGACCCAAATTTAAGTTCTTCTGGGCTGGTAACTAATAGAGCATAGATAGGGCATTTGATAAAACTTTAAAGAGATGCTAAAAAATATACTTGTTAATGACTACAATTACATTACAGAAGTTAGTGTATGTGTATAGTTATATATAAACAAGTGTAAAATTACGATAGTTAGCATCAAAAATCTGATCTGCATTTCTAAGTGAGCTATTTTTAAAGGTAAACCATCCACACAGCACAATGTTCCTTTAAGCTTGTAGAAAGTAAATAAAACTGCTGACACTGACTCTGAAGTTCCCCAGGCTCCAGGAATGAGCACCACGGAGCAGTTGTACATCATCACTCAGTACATTTACTTTATTAATGCAGTACCTGTGTGGTATGGGAACCGGGAACGGAGCAAAATCCTACCTGGAGAGAAGTGATTCTGTCATAATGCAGGTTGGTCATCTCCTTCTCTGTGAGGGCATTGCCCGTTTGATCATTTATCTCGAAGCCCGTGTAGAACGTCAGCATGTCCAGTAACTTAAAAAAAAAAAAAAAAAAAAGGTCATAGGTCACTAAGACATTCAGTATGTGATTTTTTTTTTTTTTTTTAGCTGCCCTGCCTCACCTGATTAAAGAGATGGCCCTCCTTCTCCCTCTGCGTCAGGCTGGAGAGGCGGCAGCTGACCAGAAGGTGCGAGTCGTCCAGCACAGTGTTAAACCAGCGACGGGTGGGGAGCAGGGCCTGACGGACAGAGAGGGTGCATTTAAGCACCACTGGATACAGGACAAACACTGGGAAAAAAAGCTAGTCCAGCGGCATAATGTTGATGGAGGGAGAAAATACATAAATAAATAAATTATTTTCTTAAAAAAAAAAAAAAATGTACTTAGTATGGTTTTTGATATCAATTAGCACTACTATTGATACTTAAATTCCAGTTTTGCACCTGGCGGTTCACAGAAAATCTGCACAGACTACAACAATTTTCAACAGGCATTGCAGTAGGCAGTCCCTCTCCCGGCCACCTGGAGGATGTTTTGTGAGACACCTCTTTAAACATGGCAGCTCCAGTGTTAATTTTGCAGCACCAAGCTTGCTAGAGCACTGAAAAAGTGAAAGTGATTGTCATTGTGATACACAGCACAGCACATGGTGACATGGTAAAATGTGTCCCCTGTATTTAAGCATCACCCTTGGTGAGCAGCCATGACAGGAGAAGTCCATTTGCAAAAAGTGCTTCAAAGTTGTCGCTATTAAGGCGTGCTTTTTTTTTTTGCTCAAAAACATTGAAATACATTTTTAATTTATTTGTTTGTGTTTTATAATCTATTGATTGTCATTTATTTATTTAGTGAGTGTGTGTGTGTGTGTATGTGTGTATATATATATATATATAAAAGAGAGAGAGAGACAGAGAGAGACAGAGAGAGACAGAGAGAGATTGTTTTATCTCCCCCTGTAGTATTAAAAATAGTATAGAGTTTGAAATTTCAGCCTAGTGCGGTATTACTTTCTGGTTACACTTGGCGTGACTGCAGTGAAAGGAGTGCATGAGCGGCAACCAATCATGTGTCCCATAAAAAAAGCCGACTGTTTGGCCAACGCATTTGCATTCAGGAAAATTGCATAAATGTAATTAGTAATCATAATATGATTAGTCAATTAGGGGCAGTGGTTGGCCAAGCAGGTAAAGAAATGGACACTTGATCAGAAAGTTGCCACTTCAAATCCCGAACCGCTTGTGTCACCATGTGCGGTGTTGTGTTTCACAATGACAATCACTACACTTTCACTTAAGGTGAATAGGAAGCACCTCTATGACACCTACACCTTACAGCTCATTACCACACTTTAAAAGCCTTCAATTTTGCAACTAATTTGTTAATTTGCCCTAATAAATGTCCTGAGTATTATTAAATTCATTATATTCCATTGCGATAGATGCTAGTAGATGCTAATATTCAGAAATTCTATATTACTTTCATTTACTAAGTTTGTTCTTGTGTTTCACCATCCAGGCAGCAAACAGTTCACATTTAGCACAAAACTGGCGTCTCCATTCTCAGAGCACCAAGACAATGAGCTGCGCCAGACCACAGCACACAAACCAGGATTGGCGCATGATTTATTTATCAGACACTCTCTGCTGCCCATGAGCAATTTGTGGATAATAAAGTTTCTCAGCAGCAGGGAGAATAAAAATCTTTATGTTTGGTCTTTTCTTCTGGAACCAAACCAAGATGTTAAAAGAGCCATAGCAGAGAGAGGGTGGAAAACAGGGTATGCAGAAGCAGAAAATATTGGGAGGCATAAATCGCGAAAGGGCACAGAACTATTTGTGCGTTTCCGTCCCCAGTGAAGTACAGTAGGCAAATTGGACTGAACGGCCTACTGGTAAAATGTCACTTTCTCCCAACCAGCAAAATGTAATGAGGACACAGGCAGTGTGCATGCAATCTAAACATTAGTTCTTTAAACAAAAGGCCTGTGCCCAGTGTCCTGGGATGGGATGGTAGCCTGGTGGGTAACAAAATCTTTCGATATGTGTCAATATATGGATTATTGCACAACAACCAATGTGAACGAGACATTATCCATGTTTAGAGCAGCTTTAATAAAAATAAATAAATAATTTTAAAAAAAAAATTTTAAAAACTTACCTCTAAGTCAATCATGAGCTCTATGAACCTCTCACAGTAGTGCACCACATCCAAGGAAACTTGGCCTGAAACAATGACATAGCACGTCAGGTGAGGGTAGAGTACGGTGGAGCGTAATATTGGTTTTGCTGGATGCTAGAGAACGTCAGCAACTCTGCCATTTCTCTACTAGCCCAGGCAACGAGGCCTGCTGAGGATAACAGGGACCCATTAGGTGGAGTGTGCCGCCTGGTGGGCCAGGAGGGCGGCGGAAGCTGACGAGAGGATTAGAGTTCTCTCCACCGCGGGACCTCAGCCCATGCTGAGGGTCTGCTCCCTGCAGGCACAGAAATGCCCAGAGGTGCAAGGCAGGTGGGAGGATGGGTGTGCAGCAAATCCAGCAAGAAAAATCACAGGAGGCGGGGCAAATGTCCACAGTACTATGAACACCAGGTGACAAGGGGATAATTTGCTTATGGAATAAAGTCCTTCTTAAAACTGAAGCTAGACGAGATCTGTTGATCTAGTACTGGCATGATAAGTGAGGTTAAAAAAAAAACAATAATAATAATAATTTCTCACCTGACTGTGGAACAGACATTAGAATCCCCCGGAATTTCTTAATGAGTGCTGACAAGAAGGTTCTTTCCATTTTGGCTCTGTGTATAAAAAAATAAATAAATAAATAAAAGTTGTGTACTCTGACATCAGGAGCCCACTGTGCAGTAAGCAGAAGGCAAGAGCATTGGGTCTTACTGCTCTGCAGCCTTCAACTCCATTTTTCTCATAGTTCTTCCGGATGAGATTCCAGAATTTCTGCAGCTTGGGGACCTTTTTCATCTCATGCTGGAGTCTAGACTACAAAATCAATATTGAAAAGTTGAATAACTCTTGAATGAACACAGAACTTTCTTGTGCGTCAAGTCCAATTAACTAGTGGACAAATGAAGGCACAAAACATTCTTTTAAGAACCTATCATAACATTAGACAGACAGCCAGGACTGAAAGCACTGCTTACCGGTAGGAGACACATCCACATAGGCAGGGAAATGAGCTGCTGCACCTGCTCTCTTATCAGATCCACCTCCTGAGAAAAAAATACAACTCCAAATGAATCAACAGATCCATATGCAATAGGCATGAGCATCCAGCACTATTTTAGCTGACAAGATGCTACTATTCAACTCGCGGGTATTGTTGTTGGGCCCTAGAGTTAAAAAGAGACAACAGTGCCATCTAGAGGACGGCAAAAGGAAATTCAGCACTGAAGTTACAGAAAAAGTGCAATTTTCAAAAGTGCAAAATTCATTATATTTTGGGTGTGCACACAGCTTCCCGGGCACTGCCCACTGCTCACTAAAAGGACACATTTCACTGTCACCGGGCACTGTGCTGCAGTGTTTCACAATGACAATCACTTCACTTTCATCACAAAATTGTGAAAAACTGGGACTGAATTTTCTATCATTAAGATATATCTATCTTAAATCTGGTTGTTGGTCTGGTTGTTGGCCCCACTTACTGGTGATTAGAGCACCAGTAAGTGGGGCCCTATGAACTCCGTGATGTGGAAAATGCGGACGGAATCGCGGGATCTAACAAATAAAAGGGAATCCGCTATAAATTGCAGAATTGTGTATAAGTGCCGTTTCTGGCCGCTGAAGCCCACCTCGCGTTTCCGGAGAAAAGAAGCAAACTAGCACGAGCCGCTCACGCCAGCCAACAAATCAGCCAATTCAAAACGTGGTTTTATTATCGCGGTTCCAGTTCATTATGCAAGTGGGCAGGTACATGTACATATTATTAACATGTAAATGGTTTACAAAAGCAGACAGTAAAACGCTCAAGCACTTTGTTGTACAGTGATTGAATGATGTGTCATACTGGAGGTTAGTTTTAGGTGAATGAATGTTTATAACGGAAAACATGGAATACAGGATAACTAAAAAGGAAAAAACGGAATTTAGGAAAGAATTAAAACGGATTTCATAGGGCCCCAAGTAAGTGTGAACTTTACGCACCAGGCTGTTAAAGCAATGATCCATGAAGAGCAGCAACACCGTCTGCTCACGCAGAGAGACGCCAGCCTCCTCCCCGGCCAGTGTCGCATTCATCACGCACTTAAAAAAGAAGGGGAAGTGCTCCGGCTCTTTCTTGAAAACCTAGGTTGAGGCAGAAGGCAGATGATCAGACACAATAACAGCCACAAGCCACCGGAAACGAACGTTTGAAAGCTCACCTCCCAGGCAGGAACATTTTCCCGGAACTTCTCGTTGACTATGCAACAGATAGACATGAGGTAGTCGTTGGTGGAGGCCTCGGGGGTGTAGTTCACCCACAGATAATTCTCCAAATACTGGCTGAACTCCAGCAACATGATCTTTCTTATGGCAAATCTGAAAAATCGGCAACAGCAGATAACAGTACTGCACAACACGGTACATAATGCATGTGACAACTGAATGAAATAACGACAGAAAGAAGACCTGATACGCACTTTGACTTGTAAATCTCCTTCTGATATACATCATCTATGACCTGAGTGCGCAAAAGGAAGTAAACATGAGTGTTAAATGGTGAAATTTACTTTTTGGTGGCCGGTGTAGAAACATCAGAAGCTAACCTTAGGATCAAAAGGCAGTTTATTCTTCACGTGGGGCGCCCAATATTTATTGGCCAACTGCAAGAGAAAGATAAAACAGAAAAGCCTACTTTACCCCAACCGAAAGACACAGTCGAACACTTTCAATGCAATGCAAAAAATAACATTGAATTTATTCGAATAACATTTAATTAATTGTGCGGTAACACTAGACACAACACTTTCACACATGATAAAGTTCCCGACAAGAAACACGTGGAGGGGGAAAACAGAAAATAGCCCCTTTATAAGAAAGCGAGAAGAACAAGCATCACTACCTGCGTGACATATTCGGCATTGATCTGCGAAACGGACGGCGCGGCCGTCTTCTTCACACGGGCGTCTTTCTCCATGTCTCGTAATCGAAGTCCAAGTACTGGAGGGGAGGAAAATAACGGCTTGTTAAATCACTGTTTTAAACTCCAATGGACACCGGGTTAGCAAAGACGCTAACTCGCCCGAGGCCGCGGCCGAGCAGGAAACGCGGGGAAATATCACGCGTGTGTTGCGGTTTGCGCTGAAATCTGAAGAAGGAACGTGTGGACTGTGCAGTTACTCACAGAACTTACATTTCAGAAAAACTCCAACGCGCACTTTCCTCCCTCCGACCGACTACGCTAGTTCAACGCTGGGAGGAAGTAAACGGTGAAGTGTTTCCGGGTCCCTCCCCCCCACTCCAATTCAAATTAAAAGTCCCACGGAGGATTTTTTTTCATTCGATCATGTAACTACCAGGCTGAGAAGGGTGACCAGGCTGGGCATCAACACGTATGTGGTGTGTTCAAAATATTCCAAAATGTCCTCTTTTAGCAACATTGTATATTCATACGGTCTAATTATGGTATATATATGTGACGTAAGGGGGCGCTAACGCCAAGGCTCAATGTAGAAGGGAGGACATTCATATTTTTACATTAATCACACTGGCCATCGCAACAACTAATAACGTGCATATACTGCCATGCATAAAATGAAATATTTTATATTTTGAAATATCAATATTCTGTAAACTATGAGGTGGACGTTAGTTTTACATTTACGGCCTTATCCAGAGCACCTTACTACCAGTAGTGACAGGGACAGTCCCCCTGGAGACGCTCTGGATTAAGAGACTTGCTCAGGGACACAGTGGTAGTAAGAGGGGTTCGAACCTGGGACTTCTGCTTCACGGGCGAGTGTGCATCTCCCACTCTCTTTTATTTGGTAAGCCACTACAGTATGGGATACGTATAATATACAGCTCATGAACATATATGAATAAATTCCCCCAATTATGTCTTCTTCATAGTCCACCACGAAACCGGGACAGTGTTTGTTTTCCTGGCGTCCACTTCACAGCGTTCCTGCCTCTGGAAGTAAAAACACTCCAGCCCAGTTTGGACCACTAACTTTGTTTCATACTTATGAAATAAATGCACTGTTCTTATTATAAATGATCCTTTGAGGTAAGAGAGCTCAGCTTTTCTTTTTTGACTCAAATGTGCATTTTGTTGATTCTGTCAATTTGATTAATGGGAATTATTAAATAAATTAACTAGTAATTTGTGCAGGAAATGAATGCACTACACATGTTAAGAGGAGCATCAGAAGGTGTAGAGTTGTATCGTGGTAGACCTTTTCCTCTGGACACTGATTTAATTCAGGAGTTTCCATTTACCTTAAAGATTCTGATTTAATGGCACAGTAATGCATCACATGTGCGATTCATAGTTACAAAAATATAAAGAAAATAAGCCTGTTGGAATGTAAAATAGTCAAGGACAGCTGACAAAACTGATAACTGCGCTTGTGTAATCTCTTGCATAAGAAAAGCAAACACTGTTTGGCTGCTTCTTCTACCACTTGGTAAAACGCCACGCATTTTGTAGCTTTTTTTTTTCTTTAGTTTTTTAAACATTTTAATTATGCTTAATTAAACCCACGACAAGAACGATATTTAAATTGTACGTGCATTGTAACAAATTGCAAGGCAAGCTGACTGGTCTCCAGCAGTTATGAATAGTTTGTAATATTCTGAGAATGCTTATATAATTTGCATTGGTTAATAGTGGGAAATAACAAGTCATGTGCATCTGTGACTCCATCCCTGCCAGAGATAAGATGTGTTTTGGTCTCAGCCCTTGTCTATATATAGTGAAAGTGAAGCCGCGGGAGTCGGCGCTGACAGCGAGTGGAAGATGAAGCTTCTGGTTTTGGCGGCCCTTCTGGGGCTCAGCTTGGCCCAGCACAACCCGCATACGAAAGAGGGACGGACCTCCATTGTTCACCTGTTCGAGTGGCGATGGGAAGACATAGCTGCAGAGTGCGAGCGTTACCTGGCGCCCAACGGCTACGGTGGAGTTCAGGTGTGTGCAGATATCTCCTCCTGGAGATACCTCCTGTAGTTATGGAGAGGCCTATTCTGTTCAGTAGTTTTGTTGTTATTTTATAATATACATATTATATGAAAGCATTCAAATTTGCAAACCAGATTGGATATGCATATTCATAAATTATAGTCGTGGTATAAGTTTGTGACCTGTAATGTTGTGGGCAGCGGCGCCTTTCTGTCTGCCACTGCTGCTTCGCACATTGAGCACCACCGTGTTCCTGCTTAATTCTTCTGCATGACACGAACTTGCAGATCTCTCCACCGAGCGAGAGCATTGTCATTTCCGACCCCTGGAGGCCCTGGTGGCAGAGATACCAGCCAATTAGTTACAATCTCTGCTCCCGATCGGGGAACGAACAACAGCTGAAGGACATGATCACCAGATGCAACAACGTTGGGGTGAGAACGCATGAACGCGGTATTACATTAGACTGGATTTATATATATGTGTGTATACACACACACACCACCATACATATACATATACATACATATATATGTATATATGTATAGTACTGTGCAAAACACAAACCAAAGCTCTGTTTATCTAAGATGTAAGGTACTTTGGTAAGGTAACCAAAAAAAACCCATGTCAAGCACTGATCTAATACTGATTTGCCTAATTCATGAAACAGTGGCATGACGTGCATAGAGAAGGAGACTCTGTTCCCCTGTTGTTCTCTGAGCAGCAGAACAATATTGTTCTCCATCTGTAGACTTTTGCTTGTAAGAGATCATTCATTAATTTGCAGAGGTTGGAGAGACCGACAACCAGATCATCTAGAAAGATCTCTGCATATCAACGTCAACATTATTACCACACACTTTTTCATCAGCCCACTATTTGTGGGCTTTACACCTTTAGAAGAAAAACCTTTCATTAATTTCACTACTGGCTGAAACCTGTATATGTATTTAAACCACACTGGATCAAAAATGGTGTTCCGCAGGTGAACATTTACGTGGACGTGGTGATCAACCACATGTGCGGCTCAGGGGGAGGAGCGGGCACTCACTCCAGCTGTGGCACATATTTCAACGCCAACAGTAAGGAGTTCCCCTCCGTCCCGTACTCCGGCCTGGACTTCAACGACGGCAAGTGCAAGACCGGCAGTGGAAACATCGAGAACTACAACGACATTTACCAGGCATGTCTTAATACCGCATTTCATGGGCGTGGTCCACACTTCAAGCAAAAGGTGCATGAACTGCGGGAAAAACATCTCTACCTCTTCCACAGTGGTTTTACGTTTGTGTCCGCAGGTGAGAGACTGTCGTCTCGTCAGCCTGCTGGACCTGGCTTTGGAGAAGGACTATGTCCGCGGCAAAACGGCCGATTACCTGAACAAGCTCGTAGACATGGGCGTGGCTGGATTCAGGGTGGATGCTTGCAAGCACATGTGGCCCGGGGACCTGCAGGTCGTGTACGGCAAGCTGCACAACCTCAACACCCAGTGGTTCTCCGCTGGCTCGCGGCCGTTCATCTACCAAGAGGTGCCGTGTTCCCGCGTTTCCGACAGAGGAGGGTCGTTTTCAGGGTGGCCATGACGTGCATGACCTCGCTTTTCCAGGTTATTGATCTCGGTGGTGAGCCCATCACGTCAGGCGAATACACCGGATTGGGTCGGGTGACGGAATTCAAGTATGGAGCTAAGCTGGGAGAGGTGATGAGGAGGTGGAACGGCCAGAAGCTGAGCTATTTAAAGTGAGTGCGCATGAATTATGTTTAAAGTGCTCATAATTGTTCGTTGTAGAGCCATTAGCTGGGCTTCTTTGCAGGAACTGGGGTGAAGGCTGGAGTTTCATGCCGTCTGACAAAGCCCTGGTGTTCGTCGACAACCACGACAATCAGCGAGGACATGGAGCTGGCGGCGCCTCCATTTTGACCTTCTGGGACGCCAGGTTGGTGTTGGAATCTGTAGCTTCACCCATGCGTCATCACTCTGGGGATTATTTTGATGCATCCGGTTATCTTCACGGCCAGACTGTACAAGATGGGTGTGGGCCTCATGCTGGCTCATCCCTACGGAGTGACCAGGGTCATGTCCAGCTTCCGCTGGGACCGGAACATCGTCAACGGGCAGGTAAAAAGCCGCAAACCAGTCAGCTGTGAACGTGACGCTGAACGGCACTCACCCGGCAGCTTTCCTGCAGGATAAGAACGACTGGATCGGCCCCCCAAGCTACTCAGACGGGAGCACCAAGCCTGTCCCCATCAACCCCGACTCCACCTGTGGTGACGGGTGGGTCTGCGAGCACAGGTGGCGTCAGATCAGGTGAGGCCCGCGCGTCCTGCCTTCACGCACCTGGCGGCTTTTACTGCGACCCCAACTGCCTGTCCACCGCCTGCAGGAACATGGCCATTTTCCGCAATGTGGTGAACGGCCAACCATTCGCCAACTGGTGGGACAACGGGAGCAACCAGATTGCCTTTGGACGCGGAGACCGTGGCTTCATTGTCATCAACAATGATGAATAGTAAGTCATCATTAAACAAACTTCCACACTGAACCTACATGAAAAACTCTTTCATTACAAACCACATATATTAAAGCATAAAGAATTGAAAAATATGTCTATTTCCTTATAAATAGACATTTATGTAACACTCATACAGACTATATAAAAGACTGATAACCTAATAGCAATTAAATGGGATATCACTTATACAAAATTATGCACAAACCTGGTACATGAACATGAAACTTTTGGAACATCTGGATCGTTTTTATTTTTTCTTCTCGTACTTGCAATGTTTGCCCGAGCATTGGGTCACCGCCATCAAGCAGTGGAGCCAAGACATGTCTGCACATCCGAGGGCAGCTTCAGTAGTAAAAGTGAAGTGATTGTCACGGTGACACAACGAAATGTGTCCTCTGCTTTTTAGCCCATGACAGGCGCCCGGGGAGCAGTGTGTGGGGACGGTACCTCGCTCAGTGGCAGCTCAGCTTTGGCGGCTCAGGATTCGAACCGGCAACCTTCTGATTACCGGGCCGCTTCCTTAACCGCTAGGCCACCGCTGCCCAGTAGATGATTATATGCACATGGCCTGACTTTCTTTATTGTGAATGTCACCTAGTTCACTAAAAAGTCTACATTTGTTATCCAGAGCGACTTACAATCAGTAGTTACAGGGACAGTCCCCCTGGAGACACTCGGGGTTAAGTGTCTTGCTCAGGGACACGATGGTAGTAAGTGGGGATCGAGGTCTTCTGACAGCCTGACTGTTTTATTTTTTTATAAAGCAACCTGGACGCTTCTCTGAACACTGGCCTGCCTGGAGGCACCTACTGCGATGTCATCTCTGGGGACAAAGATGGCGGAAGGTGCACTGGGAAGCAGGTGCAGGTCGGCGGAGACGGGCGCGCCCACTTCAGCATCAGCAACTCGGCAGAGGATCCGTTCATGGCCATTCACGCCGACTCAAAGCTGTGAATGTTCAACTAAATAAAATGTACATCGTGCTTGTCGTTTCTCATGTTGTCTCGTGCAGCAGGCACGAACTAAAAGCAATTTTTCTTACATTTGTGACTTGTGTGTTGAGCATGCTGCAGTGGTGGCCTAGCGGTTAAGGAAGCGGCCCCGTAATCAGAAGGTTGCCGGTTTGAATCCCGATCCGCCAAGGCAGCAAAGCACCGTCCCCACACGCTGCTCCCCGGGCGCCTGTCATGGCTGCCCACTGCTCACTCAGGGTGATGGGTTAAATGCAGAGGACACATTTCACTGTGTGCATTGTGTGCTGTGCTGCTGTGTATCACATGTGACAATCACTTCACTTTCTTCTTTTCTAAGAAATAAAATGCCACTGTGGTTAGGGAAGATTTTCACTT
This sequence comes from Denticeps clupeoides, assembly GCF_900700375.1. Taxonomy (NCBI): domain Eukaryota; kingdom Metazoa; phylum Chordata; class Actinopteri; order Clupeiformes; family Denticipitidae; genus Denticeps; species Denticeps clupeoides. The sequence goes on along the minus strand of NW_021629808.1, from coordinate 61,179 downwards.
TACACACACGTGTCTCACTGTGAAAATCTGGTACCATCAATGCTGGTGCAAGTAGTAATTCCACTAGTACCTAGTTGGGGCAGCGGTGGTCAAGGAAGCGGCCCCATGATCAGAAGGTTGCCGGTTCGAATCCTGACCCGCCAAGGTGCCACTGAGGCAGCTCCCCAGGCACCTGTCATGGCTGCTCACTAAGAGTGATGGTTAAACGCAGAGGACACATTTCACTGTGTGCTGTGCTGCTGTGTATCACAATGACAATCACTTCACCAGTGCGAGCGGGAGTGTAGGTTGCACGTGTAATAAATGTTTTGGCAGCTCAAAAACCCGGACGATTATGGAAACGGACCCGATTTCCAGGTCCAGGGAAAAGTGGAAGTCCGGACACCCTGGCTGTAAAGCCATTTCCGCTGCGGCTGTGACTGTAACTTTCATTGTAACACATGCACAGCGGTGGTCAGCAGTAGGGAACCGCGCCCTGAAACCCATGAAGATGATGTACTAGGGGGTGGTAGTAGCCTAGTGGGTAACACACTCGCCTATAAACCAGAAGACCCGGGTTCGAATCCCCCTTACTACCATTGTGTCCCTGAGCAAGACAGGGAGACTGTCCCTGTAACTACTGGTTGTGAGTTGCTCTGGATAAGGGCGTCTGATAAATGCTGTAAATGTAAAATGTAAATGATGAACTGCAGACGTAGTAACCTTTGAACTGAAGGTATAAAGTGGGCAGATGGTTCTGACTGTTTTTTTTTTTTTTTTTGTTCTCGATCAAACAACGCCCCGTAACGGGCCTTTTCCTTCTCTCTTTATTTCACACTCATTTCTGGAAACTGAAATGCTGGTTGTGGTTCCGTTTCTTAACCGTCACCTTTCTGTGCAGAACGTGGCATTGCTTCCCTTTTCTGAAAGCTTCCCTTTTGTGTAAAATACACAGATTTTCGACCACACCCCCCAAAACAAAATGGAAAAATATCATTTGGTGTTTTTTTTTTTGGGTGCCTTGATTAAAACCGCAAGCCGGAGGGAGACGGGTGTCTCAGCCGCGCCACGTGTCAGATGCTCACAATGAATCAGACACCCCAGCAGCGCGAGGCGCAGAGCAGTGACCCCCGGCGACTGCACGGAAAGGTGAGATCCCAACATGAATTTGCTTACTTTCCACCATCAAACCACCAATGCGGGACATTTATCACAAATACAGATGCTGATCGCATGGCACAATGCTGCCGATTTATCACATTTTTACTCACCAAGGGGCAGAATAGCCTTACATTCTAACAAGACGTATTTTCCACGGTCCTGATCATTAGTTTTAGGGCGTGGGCAGTTTCTTTTTTCATTAACATTCATCTGTAAAACTGAACTCTTTTCAAGAGCACAAAATATTACAACTCATTTTCGAGTAATTTCCCACTTTGTCCAAAAAAGGGAGTGTCATTGAAATTGCAATAGGGCGACCACAGGAAGTGACAGGCAAACTTCATGAACGCTGAACATCTCCAGGCAGTTTCTGCATCTCGACCTGCTTGGGCTGTGCGACTGAGCGTAGGAAGAAGGTTTAAAGGTGAACTTTGCTGACGTTCGATTCTGTCCTGTAGAACCAGGGTTTTTTACATGTACATTTACGGCATTTACCAGACGCCCTTATCTAGAGCGACTTACAGTCAGTAGTTACAGGGACAGTCCCCCCCTGGAGACACTCAGGGTTAAGTGTCTTGCTCAGGGACACGACGGTAGTAAGTGGGATTTGAACCTGGATCCCCACTAGGCTACTACTACAACTCTCTTTTTTTTTTTTTAGAGCCGAGAGGAAATCTGCCGGTAGAAGAAAGTCTGGTTGTTCGTCGGTGAACTTGCTTCATCATGAAATAATCAGCGTCCGTCCATCCGTCCATGGAGGGCACCATGACAGTAGCCACGGCCGGGCCGAACTGCACGCCCCCCTACAGTCAGGACCGCGTTCCGCTGGTGGCCTTGTACAGCCTGGTGACGGCGGTGGGGCTGCCCGCCAACCTGCTCACCGTCTACATGACCTTCCTACAGGTGCGGCGTAAGAACGTTCTGGCCATCTACCTGCTGAGCTTGTCCGTGTGCGACCTCATGTACATATGCACCCTGCCCCTTTGGACTATTTACGTGGCCGCGGGCCACCAGTGGCCGTGGACCCCGGGTGTGTGCAAGGTTACGGGGTACGTCTTCTTCAACAACATGTACATCAGCATTTTCCTGCTGTGCTACGTGGCCGTGGTCTACGCGGTGGAGTCCCGGGGGATGAGGAAGCAGAAGCAGGCCTGCGCTGTCACCTTGCTGATCGTGGCGGTCGTGGCACTGGGACATTTTCCAGTCTTCACGATGGAGGAAGGCGACCTGGCGCGGCGGCGGTGCTTCGAACCAGGGCAGGCCACGGCCGTGGTGACGGGGTTCAACTACGCCCGCTTCGTAATCGGATTCCTCCTCCCGCTCTGCGTCCTGGTCTTCACCAACCGCGGCATCCTCGTCAACGTCCAGGCCAGCGAAGGACTCAAGCCCTGGCAGAAGGGGAAAGTGCGCAGCCTCGCTCTGGCCATCATCGCGCTCTTCCTCGTGTGCTTTGCTCCGTACCACACCATCCTGCTGATCCGGGCCATCAGCTTCCATGCCGTGGTGGAGGAGTGCCACTTTGAGAACAGCATCTACACACCGTACACCATCTCCTTGGGCCTGTCCACCGTCAACAGCGCCATGAACCCAATCCTGTACGTGATGGCCAGCGACAACGTCCGCCAGGAGATGTGGAGAGGGCTGTCCAGCTTCCGGACCGGGGGGAGCTGGAGGCCTCGGCTCACGGACAGCAGCCAGCAGGCCAGCAATGGAAAATAAAATATTGTCATGATTTTATATTTTACAAGAAAATCATAAGATGTAAAAAAATTAAATTCACCGCAATTACTGCGTCTAGCTACATTTTCTAATACGAGCTATGAAATGACGTCCTAGAGCCCATGTATGTCCCCTAAACAATATACTAAAAGTGAAAAGTGAACTGATTGTGTCCTCTGTATTTAACCCGTCACCCTTAGTGAGCAGTGGGCAGCCATGACAGGCGCCCGGGGAGCAGTGTGTGGGGACGGTGCTTTGCTCAGTGGCACCTTGGCGTATCTTTACTATATTGAACACAGTTTATTACTTGCTAAAACACAGTCAGGATTTCCAATTACAACTCAATGGAGGGTGCCGGTAACATCACAAAAGTGCAAAATATGATCACGTGAGTGGAAAAGCTCACCAGGAAATACATGAAAATAGAAAATTCAATTTCAAAAATCAATCATTTTTGATTGACCCACCGCCCGGAAGCAGACAAGGTAGAAATAAATACTCGGCTGCCATTTTGAATCATCACTGTGGTTTTTCCCCGTTTTTCCTTCTGCCTTTTTGCCCGACCACCCCTGTTGGACCTGCCCTTGCCCACCTTGCATTTTAGATGCTGATGTTACCGTCCCACGCCCGAAGACCCCTCTCTCGTCTGTTCCTTTTTCCCTCTCAGAAAGTGAAGTGATTGTCACATGTGATATACAGCAGCACAACACATGGTGCACACAGTGAAATTTGTCCTCTGCATTTAACCATCACCCTTGGTGAGCAGTGGGCAGCCATGACAGGCGCCCGGGGAGCAGTGTGTGGGGACGGTGCTTTGCTCAGTGGCACCTCAGTAGCACCTTGGAGGATGGGGATTTGAACCGGCAACCTTCTGATTACAGGGCCGCTTCCTTAACCACTAGGCCACCGCTTCCCCCTTTGCCCCTCCCAGTCCTCCCACACCTCCTGCCGCGTTCAGATAAATGAAGGCTGTTAACGCAGCGCTCTCCCACACTTCTCGCTGTAATAGTTTTAACTATCATCACAAGCTTTAGTCTTAAGGATTATTCAAGATTGATTTAAATGAATTATTCACACTTCAAAATAGGACAAAACCGTTTTTTTTTTTTACCCGGGTAACATAAAACCCAGTGTCTGGCTCATCATGAACCTTGTGTGATGGGCCCAGATCAGCGACATCAAAAGCGAGCCGTTTGGCATCGGATTTCTTGCGGTTTGTAGGTCACACGGAGCAGCACGTAGCCGCACACGCAGGAAGTTGCTAGAGCCGCCGCTGCCGCACAATGTCTGGTGGGAAAAAAGAAAGAAGAAACCACACAGATAAGTTGCTCGCGTGAATTTCATAATGTTTTCAGTATGTTTTCTTTCCATGATGCCGCTGCAGTCCGCGTAATCTCTCGTCTGAAGAGCCGAACTGCTTGTGGCCTCCAAGGTTGGGAGCTCGAATCCTGGCTCAGACCTCGTGTGTGCAGAGCTTGCTCTCTCCATGACTTGGATTGGCGACTTGTCTGTTCCACTTTTGACAGATGACCTGTTTTGTTGCCGGTGGTGGCCTAGCGGTTAAGGAAGCGGCCCCGTAATCAGAAGGTCGCAGGTTCGAATCCCGATCCGCCAAGGTGCCACTGATCCCCACACACTGCTCCCCGGGCGCCTGTCATGGCTGCCCACTGTTTACCAAGGGTGATGGGTTAAATACAGAGGACACATTTTGTTGTGTCACTGTGTGCTGTGCTGCAGTGTTTCACAATGACAATCACTTCACTGTCACTTTTTTTTTTTCTCTTTCCGGTGTGAGTGAAAGGCTCCGGCAACCATGGCCCTGATTAGGTCTGGGCGGTTAAAGATAATGAGAATTCGGATTTTCATATCCATGAATAAGGAGATTCTGAGGGGCACAGTAATCAAATCAATCAGTGAGAAATTAATACAACTAAATCACTAGTAAATTATCTAATGGTCTGCTATTTGTTTAATACCATTGATCAGAACGGAATTCATATGTTAAACAAAGACAATGCTGAGTTAGTCTTGACCTGCAATGAGCTCTCGGTTCGCACACATGTATTTTTAGCCGCTTTTCACGCTTGTTTTTGAGGTTCACAGTGTCAAATAGGAGACAAAAAAAGGAGACAAAACAGGATGCAGCACTTTGTCTGCTGAAACCTTCGCACCAGCCTGACTGTAACCATCAATATCTCACTTCAGCATTTTATATCACACAAATGTTCGGGTGCCAAACACGTTCAGGTAACTTTTCCAGGCCAAGAAATAGCAATGTCCTCTTGCTTAAGTCATGAACTACACTATATTTTTGGTGATAAGTATGCCACTAATTTATAATTTATAATTCTGACTATTCTCTATATCTCTACATATATATAGAATTCTCTATATCACATCTGATTAGTAACATAGATGAAAAATAGTTTTAGATATAATGAAATATTTTGAAGTTGGTGAAATCCAAAACGTGGAGGGGACGGGTTTGGTAACTGTTGTGCTGTGTTCATGTGTGAAATTTCCAGTCTTTCTCATCGTGTGTTTTTCAAGACCCTTCTCTCATCAGCTCGGTGACCTTTGTCAGGGCTTTCCATCCATTGCTTAAATGTGAAATTCTCTCTCCTAAAGGTCCCATGACGTGAAAACTTCACTCTGTGAGGTGATTTAACATCAATACGAGTTCCCCTAGGCTGTCTACGGTCCGGCAGTGGCTAGAAATGGTGATGTGTATGAAGAGTGGCTTTGGTTATTCCGATTTTGCAGTTCAGTCCATTCTTACTGGCTGCCAGCAAGGACATCAGGAGGAGGGAATAGGTTTTGTGTGTAGCCCACAGGTAAAAGATGTTGCTGTAGCGCCACCACCAGGTCAACTAATGTAATTTACCAAGTAGCAGTAAACCTATTTCCTACTGCACATACGTGCAGAAAAGGCTTCATACTAACAACAAAAGCAATGTTAAGCAAAGGAAGAATAAGAAAAAGAAGAATCCCGGTGCACAGCCTCATTGTAACTGGGCAGAAAAAAGCAGGCGAAGTGGCTGAAAGGAGCCACTGAGAACCTCTAATTATGTACTTATACTACGAATCTGTAGTTAACTTACACATTTCAACTGGAAAAAAAGGTTAAGGAGCATTTAAATTCGCGTCTTCACTAACGCTACAGAATCTGCGACCATCTACTAACTGCTGCAAGATGTCCGTACCATCTAGTTATATCCTTCGGTGTCTTGCTATGGAGTAAAACACACTGGTTTTACTAACTACTGGTTGTATTTTCGACATCGGCAAAAAAAATAATAAAATCTCTTCCGCCATGACACGTGACGGTCAGGTCGCATACGCCGACGTCGAACTCTCTGGCAAGGCACGTAAATCTACGAATTTCTTCAGGCACGGGGGTCAGGTGGCATCAACCCAACAACACACTGCATCCGACATTAAACTCTGGAGCCGGGGAACTGGGAGCTGTGTAGAGCACTCCAGGCGGGGTCGTCTCCTATTGGAAAAAGCATTTTTTCCCCGTAAAGTGTGTTTTGAACCTTAAGAAGCTCTCGCCGTTTTCTCCCAGCCTTCCACTCGGCGAAGCCCTCGTGTTCACACATTCAGCGCCCCGTGATCTCGGCGACGCGGCTCTGCCCCCACGCCTCCTCTGGCTGGGGGGCGGTCGCGCCGGGCACAGGGCGGGCCAATGGGCGCCGGATCCTCGGGTCACGTGACAGAAGGCCCGCCCTTCCGCTGCTTCGGGACCGCCCCTCGCCCCGCCCTCCACACGACCAAAACAAATCACGGCTTTGACGCGCTACGTCGGTCCGCGCCCGTGTGTCGTTTGGAGAAGGAGCGCGTCTTCAGCGACGTCGACAAGCATGCATCTCCGCGGGGAGGGGAGCGCTTTCAAACTCCGGCCGGTCCTGGACGCGGAAGGTAGGCGCAGCTGCTGCTTTAACACTTAGATCATTTTTTAACACTTACACATTTTTTTTTCTTGTGAGTGGGGTTCGAACCTGTGGTCCTCTGGCTCGTAGACGAGCTACTAACACTCCTGCATGTACAGTCGTGGTCAAGAGTTTTGAGAACAAATGTTGGTTTTGCTCGTCTGCTGCCGTTTTTTTATTATAGCAATTTGCATACAGTAGGTACGGAAAGTATTAAGACCCTTAAATTTTTCATTATGTTACTTTATGTAATTATTTTTTTCCGTCATTAATGTACACACAGCACCCCATATTGCCAGAAAAACTGAGAATTGTGGACATTTTTGCAGATTTATTAATAAAACTGAAGAATCACATTGTCCTAAGTATTCAGACCATTTGCTCAGTATTTAGTAGAAGCGCCCTTTTTGACCTAATCTGATGCATTGGGCCCGGATGAGTCTATTTGGCAAAGATGCAACAAGTTTTTCTCACCTGCATTTTTTAGGTCTCTCCAGAGATGCTCAATTGGGTTTAAGACAGGAGTCTGGCTGGGCCATTCAAGCACAGTTTTTGTGAAGCCACTCCATTATTTTAGCTATGTTCCTTGGGTCATTGTCTTGTCAGAGGTCCTGAGCACTCTGAAGAAGGTTTTCGTCCAGTATATCCCTGTACTTGGCCGCTTTCATTTCCCTCGATTGCAACCAGTCGTCCTGTCCCTGCAGCTGCAAAACACCCCCACAGCATGATGCTGCCACCACCATGCTTTACTGTTGGGACTGTATTGGACACTTGATTAAGGTCAAAAAGTTCTATCTTGGTCTCATCGGATCAGAGAATTTTATTTCTCACCCATGGTGTCCTTGAGGTTTTTTTTAGCAAACTATGCAGGCTTTCGTCTGGCCACTCTGCCATGAAGCCCCGACTGCAGTGATGGTTGACTTTCTACAACTTCCTCCCATCTACCGGCTGACAAAAGATCAGTTGGTAGACAATAAAAGATCTAAAAACACTGAAGGAGCAAACTTTGTGAAAATCAGCATTCGTGTCATTCTCAAAACTTTTGGCCATGACTGTATATGATGGTAAATAAGACTGGATGACCGGTTAACTAGCACATTAGTTAATGTGCAGGCCCCCCGTCACCGGCATGAACTCTGTCCACTAAAGTTAACATTAAACAAAAACCTAGAAATCTCTACTTTCACAAAGTAGGGGTCAAACTACATGTGTAAATCCAAGTACATCAGGCACTTTCACACTTCTGAAAGCCGTAGGTAATAGGCTAAGGGTTTGGGGGTTTACTCTGAAACGTTGCATACAGTCTCAAGCACGAGCAGAAAAGCGCCTGTTTTATTTCGCATTTTTGAAAATCAATTTATCTGCTGCAGAAATGAAAAAACCCAACGCGCGTGTATAAGTTCACAGACGTACATGAGTTGGCGGCAGCTGCTTCTCCCTCAGACAAGCTGGACTGTTTTACGTAACAGCCACACCAGCTCCAACACCTATCCCGCCTCTTCGTTCTAGTGTTTATTTTGCTTCGGTTGATGTACCAGGCTATTAAGTCACTGAGTGGGACAAACATGTGACCAAGTCAAGGTTTTGAGGAAATGCGAGTTGGTTAGTAGCCTGGGCGGTAGTAGCCTAGTGGGTAACACACTCGCCTGTGAACCAGAAGACCCAGGTTCAAATCCCACTCACTACCATTGTGTCCCTGAGCAAGACACTTAACCCTGAGTGTCTCCAGGGGGGGACTGTCCCTGTAACTACTGATTGTAAGACGCTCTGGATAAGGGTGTCTAATAAATGTCAAATATAAATGTAAATGGTTAGTTAGTTAGTTGATGTCCTCCGTTTCAGATCCATGTTGGGTCGCGGAGTGAAGCGAAAGTGGGCGTACCTGGAGGGAGCGCTGGGCATCGGCGGCGCGGACGCTGAAGGTGCCGCGGGCGCGTCATACCTGGCCTACCTGCAGCAGCGGCAACTGGTGCTCAGCCTGGGTCTGGCCAAGCTGCAGAGCGGCCAGGGTTGCCAGATACGGACCGAGCCCAGCCTCCGCCGCTCCGTCCTCCTGGCCAACACAATGAGGCAGATCCAGGAGGAGATGCGGCAGGAAGAGGCCGACCTCCAACAAGCCCTTCAGATCGCCAGAGTGTCAAATGCCGTCCAGGACCCAGACGCCTGTCTCAGGTGTTCACAGGAGGGTGAGCTGACCGTGTCGCTCATCCCCTTGTCCTTCACTTTGCCCCCGTCTTCCTGCTCCTCAGAAGACACAGAGTCCTCAGAGTCTGACAACTCCCAACGGTACCTGTCCGACCTGGCCCTGGATGACATTTTCGAGGACATTGACACGTCGATGTACGACTCCACGGACATCTCATCCATTCAGGCAGCTTTCCACAGTGACTGCAACGAGGGACTGAAGCAGCTGGTGTCCTACCCTCCAACAAGTGCCCTGCAGCTGTGCAGCTTTCCTGATGCCACTGAGCTGGACAACCTCATAGAGATTCTGGTGGACTCCTGAGGGACCAGAAGACGATCTGAACTCCAACCCATTGTGTGGTTGGACATCCCGGTGTTGCTGCTCACATTGGAAGTGCCCTAAACACAACCGGAGTAATGTTACTGGTGTTATTCCAGCGTGAGGAGCAACACAGGGACATCAGATAGTGGAGAAGCCAGTTTTGGGTAAACACTTATGAAAATACGAGTTCCCCGAGCCTGTCTATAGGTCTGTAGTGGCTAGAAATGTCGATAGGTGTAAAGAGAGCTTTGGTTATTCTGCTTCGCCGTTCAGAGAGTGGCAGCTCAGACGGTCAGATATGGAATTTGTCCTCTTATGACGTCATAAGGGGAAAGGTTACCTCCCGTTTCTCATGCTTTTTCCACCCAGAGAATTTCCCGACCCTCCCCTAAAACATGATCTCCACCGACTGTCATGGCTTTCAAACGTGTGAAGCATTGCAGTTGCTCGGTGATTGGATGTAAAAATAAACACAAATGTTGTTTTTTTTTTTAAAGTATCGTCACGCGAGACTCTGAAGAACCAGCGGGTTCATTTTATTTTTTCTGGAAAAAGGCAGACACGACTGCCTTTTTCCGGGGGGCAGTGGTGGCCTAGCGGTTAAGGAAATGGCCCCGTAATCAGAAGGTTGCCGGTTCAAATCCTGATCTGTCAAGGTGCCACTGAGGTGTCACTGAGCAAAGCACCGTCCCTACACACTGCTCCCCGGGCGCCTGCTCCCCGAACGCCTCCTCGTCCTGCCTCTCTCCTCCTCATTAGCATTTAAACCTACAGAGCGGTGCATCCTGGGACTGGATCAAAGTGGCAGTAATTCTGAAAATAAGAGATGCGCTGATACAGTGTTAGAGACATCAGATATAGTATTAGGGGAACACTAAAACCCATAGCATAGAAGCAAAAAAAATTCATAATAGGGGACCTTTAACCCTTTTCCTTTAACACGAGGAACTAGAACACTGACCTTCCTCGGCCTCAGGCGCAACAAGAGTGGCCTTATGTCAAGTGCCTTCTTATTTCATTTCTAATTAAAAACCCCACTTTTGAACTCACACAGAGCACTTTCTGGACTGTGTTCTCAGCACAGGGCGCATGTTCACCAGCACCACTGCCGTACCAAACACCCACAGAACACTGGAGGCGCGGCGCATGCAGACAGAATTAATATTTAAAAAAAATCCAAGCAATGCAACTGTGAACTAGGGAAAAGGTTGGTTCTTTTCCACGGAGCAGCATGCGGCTTCTACAACAACGCAGAGGACACAATCGCAAGAAAACAATTACGCAAAAGTGGCAATGGCGGACTCCCACCCATTCCTTTTGGAAACAGGCTGTAGCCAATCGACGAACGTTTCGGCGTGAACATCGTGGGCTTGTGTGACTTCAGGTTCAGGTTCTCGGGGGTTTTCCTGCTCTCTAGAACAGCCTTACATCCCCGGTAACAGTCCGCTGCGCCTGTTTACAGGGCTTTGGAGACAATCATAATTAATCAATAAGGCACTACAAAGCTCCACAGTGAGAGGATTGTTTCATATTTATATATTATTGTTGCTTTCTAGGCACATGGGGACAGTTTATGAAATATGAATATAATATAGAATCTGTATTTATTTATGTATTAAGGCCATGATTGTGTTTTTTTATTGTGATTCACTTTACAACCTGTCTAGTCATTGTCAGAAATAATTCTGCCAAAAAACTGTGCATAAATAAGCATAATAATTTTATTTAGAGCAGCATTTCTCAGTCCAGCATATTTTCCAGTGTTCTGTGCTTTCAACCCCATAATTAAGATAAAATTCATATAACCTTTATAGAAAACTTTTGACTATTTATAACAAACTCTGTCATTTTGTACATTTATGAACTTGATTAAAATGAAAACATGAAAATGCTGTTCTCTAATATGTACCTGCATGTGATACATCTGAGCTGCTACAGGGTAGATGAATCGATCGATCAATCAATCAATCAAAAATGACATTTACTTTTATCCAAAGTTGCTGGATCTACATTTTACTAAACGTCTCTTCATATCATTCAATGCTTCTTCAAACATAATAATATTGGCATCAGAAAAGAAGAAAAAAACATAATTTAAAAACAATGAGGCACTTCTGTTGATCAAAGTTTGATAAAAGTAACGATTTTTACGAAATAGTCACGTTTAAAAGGTGCATTGCTCATGCTTGCTTGTTTCACATTGCTTCAAGTAGTGCGGTCGAGTGGCCCCACGTGCCGCGCCTTTGACCTCTGAGTGGCGCCTGGGCGGGGCTTCAGCGCAGGAGGTTTCGGTGGATGCCACTCTGCCTCAGCCACTGCAGCGACACCTGGTACAGGAACGGCGGGGCGTCTCGGCAGCGGGGCGGTGCCAGCAGCTGCGGGGGGGGGGCGCGCGACAGCGGGGTCAGGGCTCGAGGCAACTCCATTAAGAGCTTAGAGAGCAACAAAAAGTCTGTGTGTGTGTGTGTGTGTCCTGTACCTTTGTCTGTATTAGTGCAGGTGGCGCGTCCTCGTTTTCTTCGAGGTCCATCTCAGGGAGGGTCACGCCCTAGGAGGAAATATTAGGGTGTCACGCTTGGGGAATCACAGCGCGAGAGAAAAAAGGGCGGAGTCTCTTCCTGCTACCTCCGAGGTGGCCGCCTCGTCCAGCGGGAGCGTCCGGAGCAGCCGCGTGTGGGAGTGCGGGTTCGGCTTCGGCCCCGACAGTCTCGGCGTGTGCGGTGCAGAAAGCAGATGGCACCACAGTTCAGCAGCTCCGCTGCAAAAGAGGCAAAGACGTCAGGACCCACAGGGGCGGGGCTACGTTTCTGTACGTCATACATTCGTTCGGACCTACACAAGTAATCCGACTGGCCTGATTACAACAAGGTCGTGGTAGCCTAGCGGGTAACACACTCGCCTATGAACCAGAAGACCCAGGTTCAAATCCCACTTACTACCATCGTGTCCCTGAGCAAGACACTTAACCCTGAGTGTCTCCGGGGGTGGACTGTCCCTGTAACTCTGGATAAGGACGTCTGGTAAATGCTACTGGAAACTACTGATTAGAAGAACACACACGATAAAAAGAACTTGCTTTTAACAAAGCCCCAGAACACACTTCTGACTTCAAATGAGCTCGATTTTGCCAGATTAATCGATTTCCGAACATATGATGTTCTTCAGACTGAACAGAAAAGCAGCTTTGAAGCTCCGTGCACCTGCTGACGGCGGGCGGAAGCGGTGTGGCTGCCGCACGATTTTCCAGGATCTCCGACAGCGTGGCTGCTCCGTCGCGGTCTTCCGCTACGTCCTGAGCTCGGAAGCATTCCTGGAAAAGCGTCCCATGGCTCCTCTCGTCACGGCTCTTCGTGGAATAGAGGACATTTTTTTTTCTTTTATTGAGAACAGCTTAAATATAACAGCGAACAGGCTAAAGAAAGCAGCTTAGCACCGACGGACACCTCTGCTGGGAGATCAGGAGCGTCTCCATCGCCCTCCCATCCCAGCTTCCCGCTGAAATCGCTCCAGTCACCAAAGTCACCGTCCGCGTGAGCGGTTATCGCGTCCCGACGACAGGCGGAGAGTTCCTCGGGTCCCCCAGGCATCCGATCCAACGCCATTGGCCTGTAGTGGAACGTTACATTACGTTCCATTCGCAGCAAAACTAGTTTAACACCTAACCAAGATGGGGAGTGGAACGGTGTGCAGGAGCTCGAACGTTCAATACGACGACATCAGATTTACTCAGAATATTCACAGGCCATGTCTGTCTTGATATACAAAGTTAGAAAGTTTTATAATTCAAATTTTTGAAAGTGGTGATAATGTTGATGTGTAGAGATGGTTCTAGACTCTAGACTAAATAATGAATGCAAAAGCAAAAGTCTACAGATGGAGAACAATATTGTATTGCATCTCAGACTCTAATTTCTCTACATTGTTTCATGAAATTCAGCAACAAACACAACAAAATTCGATCAATGCCTGCAGCTGATATAAATGGGTTTCGTTTTTACTGCTTTGTATTGGTGCCTAAGACTATTGCACAGTATTAACCTGTACAGTAAAGGCTAAAAGTTTGGACACACCTCCTCATTCAATGCGTTTTCTTTATTTTCATGACCATTTACGTTGGTAGATTCTCACTGAAGGCATCAAAATTATGAATGAACACATGTGGAGTTCTGTACTTAACAAAAAAAGGTGAAATAACTAAAAGAGACTCTAAAAGGACAATTCACACACGCACATCACGATTTAGAAACAGTTTCTACCCCAGTGCCATCAGGCTATACAACACATAGTATGCTCTGCACTGTCACTTAAATTATGCACAATCACTTTCTTATGCAACTTAGATATATCCTCCTGTGATTTATTTATTGCTTCTGCACTTTGTCATCTATGTCTTCTATGTATCATGTTCTATGTTCTGTCTACCTGGGAGGGGTAAGAATTCAAGTAAGAATTTCATTGTGCTCTGTACACTGTACTTTGTACATATAATAATAATAATATAAATAATGTAATAAACTTCAACCTCAACCTCTAGTACATAACCCCACACGTGTATGTTCATAGTTTTGATGCCTTCAGTGAGAATCTACCAACGTAAATGGCCATGAAAATAAAGAAAACAGGTTGAATGAGAAGGTGTCAAACTTTTGGCCTGGACTGTACATTAATACAAAATATACAGATTTCAAGACACACAATAACAGAAATAAATACCTTCCCTTCCCCCAACTCCGAGCCACTGTCCTTCACTTCTCCGGGATTCTTTCGGGCTTCTTTCTCCGCGACAGTTGCCCTGTTGCACCGACATAAACCGGGACGCTTCTCCCTTCCTCCTCAGCACATCAGCTGCGCGCAGGAACCGGACATTTTTACTGAAACGTAGCTGTTCTCCATCAGAACGTCACGCCACACGAACTCGCCGGCCGGGCGCCTCTCCGGCGGGAGCGGGGCGGCTTTTCCGGTTCTGCCGCTCCGCGATGACCTCCGGACGGCCGACGCAACAGGAGAACCGCGGGAGCGGCCCCGCCTGCGCACGGCGTCTCGCCCGGGACGCTCACACGCAGCGATGAATGCGACTTACAGTTATAAAAGCCGCGAATTTTTTTTTTTTTTTTAATTTAAAAATCTTTTAATAAGATTATTTTTATAAAAACAAACTGCACACAAGTACCGAGTTACCGGGCGCGGATATTAAAGGATTTACGGACGCGTCTCAATTCGTGGGCAAGCTCCTACCTAGGGCGCACTTGAAGGGCGGATGTGACGTAATTACCTTCGCTGAGACGGTCTTGCTGCAAAATGCTCGTTATCTTGAAAAAGAAACACGTTTTCAATATACGTCCCACTACGACACGCTAAAATAATAATAATAAAAAAAAAGAGGAAATTATGTTAAAAAAGCTTGCAATTAGTCTGGTAGATTTAAGGGGTGGGAATAGTCATTTCAGAAATTATCATTTCAGCCCAGTAATTGATTCGAGCCGAACCAGAAAGGCTGTCACCTTCAGCCAGATTTAAATTATATTCCAATCCTAAATAACAGCACGACAATTGGTAAATCAACTCGTTTGGGCCTAGACAGCTCAATTCTTTCTGCTCTCAATCTCCTGCAATTCTGACTAAGCAGTAACGAAAGGTTGAGCAAAATAAACTGGAAAATCTCTTTATTATAGCCAAAGTGTTCAGCACAAGTGGAGTTTAGTACAGTTTAGTACACTTTAATACAGACCCCATTCATTAAGGTGCACAGAATTCCAAAATAGTCACCTACGAGCTAAAATGAAGTCGGTCTCTCTGCCTTTAAAACCAGTAGCGGTCCTGAGCGGAGCAGAGACGGGCAGTACGGGTGCGAACCAGGGATCTAGCGTTACAGACGGGTAAAAAGTTACACAGCTTCTCCCCTCGCTGGGGCGGGGCTTAGCAAACAAATTCAAGAGCAGGTGAGAGGGTTTATGGCGAAGTAGGTCATTTCCTCTTGCCGGTCAATAGCTGCGGCCGAAGAGGGTGTAGTACTTCGCAGGCTCTTTGCCACAAACACACTTCTGCCCTGGTTGCAGGGTCTTCAGAGGTTCGAAGGGGATACAAAGGCTCTTGGCGCCCATGGACGGGGCACCCGGCTCCAGATCCTGATCCCTGTGGGTGAGGTCACATCAGTGCTTCTTAATAAACAGCGACCCTCGATAAACTGATAATTAGGACTGTTGATCGCTATCAAGTAAAGAGCGTTGGCTTATTTATGGCCGCTTACTTGGCAGTTGTCTTTTTGATCCAGTCCTCACACTCGATGACTCCACAGAAAGGAATCTGGACAATCTGAAAATATTTGGGGCGAAAATTTTATTTTATGCATAAATATTAGCATTGTTGTGAGTCATGTGATTACACCCACCTTGCCCTGATCAAGCTCTTTTTGGAAGGTCTCCATAGAATCTGCTGAAACCATGTGTTTCTTCAGATCATTTGAAGCCCTGGGAAGTGGGAAGAAATAACGACCATCTGCTCTGGTAGGGGCTGGTAAAGGTCTATGTGAGCATGTTATTTTTTTTTACTTGTTGAACAGGTTGTTCTGGATGTCCTCCAGCAGCTGTGTGATTCTGCTCTCAGTGCTGGCCTCTGGGATGGTGATCTTCTCGCCAGTATCTCTCCTCACTGCGACACACTGGCCTTGTTTCAAGTCCTTTGGACCAACCTCCAGCCTCACCGGCACACCCTGACCAAACACAGAAAATTAAATTCAGAATGAAAAAGTGATTGGGGGGGTTGGGGGATAGCGATGGAGGTTTGAGAGTCATGAGCATACCTTTAGCTCCCAGTGGTTGAACTTCCAGCCTGGTGAGTAATTGTCCCGGAAGTCAGTTTTGACCCGGACACCAGCCTTCTGCAGTCTGGACAGGTATTTGGAGCACTGGGCCGTCAGCTTGTCTTTCTCAGCGTCAGTCAATGAAGCAGTGATTCCACAAGGGATAATGATCACCTTACGTGAAGAACCAGAAGATACTAGTCAACAAATTTCTGGTATTTTGGTGAGGACTGGAACTGAATAGTCTGTCTTTTGAATCTGTGTGCTTGATACGAACCAATCTTAATGCAATTTAAAGTTCATGAGCATAAGTTAGTTAATATATGATCATAATATGATCCAAAATTAGTTATCTTTTAATCTTAGGCAGTTACCATGTCACGGAAGCAGCAGCATCGTTTAAATAAAGCACTTCACTAAACACATGGTTTCTGTAGGTTTAAGGAAGCCAAATGTAAGACTTTAAGACCATTTATAAAGGCCACTTCAAGCAAATTTAAGACCCTTCGTTAAAGTAGTCAAATACATTTCTCAGCTGACACTGTGAGGGCCAGATGATCTTCTAAAAAAACAATTTTATCTTAAACAATATATTATTGATATTAATTTACCTTCCAAATTTTTGTTATTTAAAAATAATAAGTAATAAGACCCCTGCAATAAAAAATACTCTGACTTTATTTGGCTCACATTTCATTAAAAAAAAACAAAAAAAATGTAATACATTTCTTCACAACATGTGAAAAAAAAAAAAAAAAAGTGTTTGCTGACCGATTATGTACCACGCTAGCACAACCAGATTAAATAGATAGAACACGGAACACGGCAGGATTGCACACGCTTGTGAACCTGGAAGTGTGCAGAGCACCGTGACTGATGGATTACTGACAGATTGAAAGCTTGTTTAGGATAAATAAATAAATAAAATTAGGAACACACATTTCCCACTGCACTAGGCCATTCCTAATTCAGTAATATCAGAGAAGTTTTTAATATAAGGAGAACACTTCCGCCGATGAGTGCAGAATTCAGCTGTCTAACTCCATAGGAGTTCTCCGCTAATTAATTTCTCATACACTTAAGGCCTTTGTTTTCAAAAATCAATTGTACACAATAACTGCTGGTGCTATGGTACAAAAGTAAATATTAACTCAAAATGTAGACTACGCACCTGCAGACAGGCAACTCTAGGGGGCAGCACCAGCCCCATGTTGTCACCATGGACCATAGTGAGGACTCCAATCGTACGTGTGGTGAGGCCCCATGAGTTCTGGTAGGCCAGTTGCTTCTCTCCTGGTTTCTTGGGGTCCTCAAACACAATCTCAAACATCTTGGAGAAGTTCTGGCCCAGGTGATGAGACGTGGCTCCCTGAGGGAAAAACAGAGAAACAAAGTTGAACCAAATCAATCATCTCAGATTAAGTCCAGACATTGTGTGGAGAATCAGGTATGGACTGTCTGTACTGGCACACAACAGAAGATTAATTGAACTTCTAGGACCTTCAGTATAACATGGTGTCCTCACAGGTGCAAATGTATGTCTAAAAAGCACCTGAATGGCTCTCCCGCTTGCTGAGATGTAGGCTTCCACAGTGGTGGTGTAGTCTCCACCCGCAAACTTCTCCTTCTCAGTCTTCCTGCCCTTCACCACAGGGATAGCCATCAGCTCCTCATACACTCTGGCGTACAGCTCCAGGATTTGCAGGACCTAAAGACAAAAAAAAAAAAAAAAGTGAAGTTAAAGCCGGCAAAGGTATCAGGCGAATGTGTGTCTTGAGGTGACAGAATTACGCTTTTCAACATCAGGGTATGTTTTGTTTCATGAGGCAGGTGACTTGACCTGGTTGGCACTTTAGCCAATCACACATTTACCTCCTCAGCAGCCTCCTCTTTGGTGGCGAACGCTGTGTGTCCCTCTTGCCAGAGGAACTCTCTGGTCCTCAGGAAGGGTTGGGGATGTTTAAACTCCCAACGCTGCAAGAGGGCAGAGTAAACATTCAGTATGACTTCACTACGTGCAGGGAAAAAAATGCAAAAAAACCTCTGCATACTGACCACAACATTGCACCACTGGTTCAGTTTGATGGGCAGGTCTCTGTGCGACTGGACCCATTTGGCGTAAGCAGGATACATCACTTTAAAATAGCAAAAATTAACACCAGAATTCTCATTAATAATGAAGTTTTTTTTTTTTTACCCATTGGATGGGGTTACCTGTCTCACTGGTGGGTCTAACAGCAATGGGCTCAGCCAGCTCGGTCTTCCCTGATCGAGTCACCCAGGCAACCTGCAGAGGAGCAAATGCTCAGTCCTAGTCTTCAACATCCACTCCATCATCAGTTCCTTGAATCTAAACACATCAACTGCAGCTTGGCAGAAAAATAGAATACTTCGGACCCTGATCCACCACACCGAGAATTACAAAGAATTTCCATGACTTTTCCATTACTCTAAAGCAAATTTTCATTACCATATGTTCTCTGAAACTTTTGTGCAAATTTGAATGGGGAAAACAAAAAAAAAAAAAAAAAAGTCAAATTTACCAAAATATTGTTAAATTACATTTCTGACAACTCTGAAAAGCTTAACTTAAGTTTGCGCAAGCTCCATCATGTTAATTCATAGATCTAACTTTTGAAAAGGAGACGCAGTCTGGAATATGGAAGATACTACAGACCTGCTCTAGTTTTAACCGTTGTAGTTGTAAATGTAGAAAAATGTTTCTCACACAGTCTTACAGTAACTACGTAAGTAGTCATACATTCATGCGCCAATCAGATTTCAACGCCTTTTCCATAACTTTGTAAGTTTACTTCATATTCCAAAACTTCTCAACCGTTCCGGGTTTTTAATGGCCATAACAACCCTGACACTTCACCCTACGGCCAAATTTACACTGCGTAGTGCAGTGAAGGGCAGCGTAGTTTGTAGTGATAAACTTCTGGTCATTTTCAAGGAGCTCCGAAACTCCGTAAGTTTGCAAGTGAGAAGGGCAAAAGCCACCAAAAAAGCCACACACTTGTCAGTATCAGTTCATCCTCACCTCCGGTGCAAAGTCTGCAATGTGGGACTTCTCCTTCTCTAATGCGGCCTGAGAGACAAACATGGGGAAGTAGCAGTTCTCCACACCAAGCTTCTTGATCTCAGTGTCAAAGAAGTCTTTGATGGCCTCCCAAATGGAAAAAGACCAGGGTCTCAGCACATAGCAGCCGCTCACATCGTAGTACTCGATCATCTCAGCCTTGGTGATGACCTGGTCCGTGGAGAACGGGAAAATAAAATGCACCACTCTGCACGGATTCATTTAGAAAAATCACTTTACCGTTATCGCGATCTGTTAAAAAGTACCAGAAAATCCCTAGCACAGATCCATAGATAAGTACAGTAAGACACTACCAAATATGGAAACTGTCCCAAGCAAGTCAGCACTAGAAGTCAATCTGAATTAGGACTGCAGTCACGTGAGAAGATGGAGAAGATTTGGACACCCCATTAAAAAAATCAGCTCTTTATTAAGAACTGATTCAAGAACTGTTAAAAAAAAAAGAAGATATGAACAAAAATTTGTGTTTTAATAGAGGAAAAAGTTCACACACCCTAACCCTTATAATTAGTGTTGGCCCTTTTGGCTGATATAACTTCAATGAGACCACAGCATCTCAATGTTATTAAAATCAGGGCTTTGGACTTGGCCATTCCAGGACTCTCCACTTCTTAGTTTAAAAATGCTGGGCAGCAACGTACTGATCATGTTCACCAGATGTAATAGATCCAAGTGTGATTTTAACCATTTTAAGCCTAAAAATGGTTTCACCTAAAATTGCATTCTTTTAAAATTACATTTCACAGAACGTTTTAAAAAGGCTTTTCTTTTTTTCTTAAATATTTAGTTATATTATTTGGATCCCTCAGAATCAATAAAATTGAAATTAAATATCCATATATCCAAATATATTTTAAAATGTACAGGCTTTCTTAGGGCGTGCTAATTTTCAATAATTTCTCTTCTCCTTAAAAAAAAAAAATAATAATAATAATTAAGCATTCTAAATGCCATACCTGAGAGTACCATTCTGCCAAGTTCTCCTCTTTCTTTGCCTCAAGCCCCAACCTGTAAATGAAATGGATAAATCTATCAAACAAGGTCCTTCAATTGTGAAGGAAATGTGAAATATATCCATACATTTGATTGTACATATAAATAATAAGGCCTATATTCATATCTCTCACCGTGTTTGTTTCTTGGCTCCCTGACCCTCCCCGGAACCTCCTGCTCCTCCGTTCCCATCTTGGTTCACAGGAGTTTTCTCTCCTCCCTTCTGCTGCTGCTTGCGTCCTCCTCCACCACCACCACCTCCTCCCTGTTTTTCAGATTTGTTCTCACGCTCCTTGCGGCTCTTGTCTTCTCCACCTGGTGCCCCTGGGGCCGACACTGGCCTGTACTCCTCTCCAGTGAGGGCCTTGTACTGACCCTTCAGCTCCAGCAGAGTCTTCACTGCAGCTTCCACCTGATCCTGAAGGCCCAAATGTACACAACAATTGTAAATTGTGCCACTGACATCTGGTTAAAAATTATGAGCCACAATCTGGTTTTAACAGTTCCCAGGAACTGCTGCAATTACAGCACTTGCCTTGGAGGCCTTCTCAGACTTCAGCCTTCTCACCGTCTCTCCCTGCTCAGCAACCTTAGCGAAGAGGGCCTGGGCCTGAGGGGAGCCGGGCTGCCCAGGACTTGCCTGTTTTGGGGTTGGGCTGGGCTTTGTGGGGGTCGGACTGGAGGGAGCAGCAGGGGTGGTGCAAGGTTTGTACTCTTGCCCGGTTTGTTGTTTATACTCAGCTTTGAGGGCCAACAACTGCTTCACTGCAGCATCAACCTGGTCCTACATAGATTGTAAAATATTTCAGAGGACAATGGGAGACTGATCTTGAATTAATATACATTTCTATTTAAAATCTCACCTTAGAGGCTTTCTCAGCCTTCAATTTCCTCACTACCTCGCCCTGTTCTGCCACCTGGCCAAATAAGGCAGCTGGTGAGGAGTCTATTGAGGTAGTGGGTGGGGCTGGGGCTGAAGTGGGAGGAGTCAGTCCCGGTTTGTATTCCTGTCCTGTGAGCTGCTTGAACTCCCCTTTCAGCGCCAGCAGCTGTTTAACTGCTGCATCAATCTGCTCCTGGTTAGACAACAGTTAGCACAGGACAACAGCAATTTTATACATTTATATTTGGACCGCTCTGGATTAAAATGTAGATTTGGTTCAGTAGGAAAAATGTCTGGGCAGTTTTATATAAAAATGAAAGACCTTGGAGGCTTTTTCTGCCTTCAGCTTCCGGACGACCTCCCCCTGCTGGGCCACCCTCGTGTAAGGGCAGGAACCGGAATCTGGGGCGGAGGGTTTCTGTGCTGGGACGGAGGTGGGAGGAGCCATGCCGGGTTTGTAATCCTGACCAGTCAGCTGCTTGAACTCCGCCTTCAAAGTGAGCAGCTGCTTCACCGCTGAGTCCACCTGCTCTTTAGGGGCTTTGTCTGACTTCAGCTGACGCACGGCTTCACCCTGGGCTGCCACTTTGGAGAAGATATCGTTCCTGTTTACACTGGGACTGGGTGATGTAGTAGGGGAAGATGCAGGTTTGGCCTGAGTTTTCACACCAGGCTCTGCTTTCACCTAAGAGAGAGTAGAATTTATATTAAATAGAAATCTCACATAAAGGTTGGATATGAGACATTGCAAAACAGATATGAGCTTCTCACCTGCTGGCTAGGAGTCTGGGTCTTGTTCTTGTCCTTGGAGCCAGAGGTGGGCATTTCCTTGGTGTGTCCATCAGGAATGTACAACAGCACACAGGGGCTCTCTTTACAACTGTGTGGACTAGTGGAGAAATAATAAAAGCAAATAAACAAATAAAAACACAGAACTAAAATGTTTTCCACATAAATGGATTTAAATTAAACGGAATAACCTGATTGGCTCATATGGTTGATCACAGATGTAGAAACCCCGCCTCTGAAGCTGAATGATGTCCCCTTTCTTCAAGTCCCTCAGGCATGGGTCTCCCAACATTTTCTCCTCAATCTAAAAGCAAATAATGGCATTTTAGAGCATCTCTGGTGTCTGGTACCGCATCTGGTTGAAACGGGTCCAGTCACCTACTCACCTTGCTCCTCTGGTTGATGTACTGTTTGAAGTCATCATCCTTGCCCAGAACTGGCTTAGTGATCAGGTGCTGATAGTTCACACAGACTGTAGGGATGAAGGGGGCTTTAGATGTGTCAGTCAGCCAGGTAATCTTTGTGGTCTTCTTGTAGTCTGTGTTCTCCAGGTTCAGCCGACCATCCAGAGAAGTCACGGATCCACTGGCATCTCTACAGGAAAAGCAGAGAGACATTACATAATAAAATGTATTATATTAAATTGTCATATAATTCTAAATATGTTTATGTTTAGTTAGCTAAACTACCTGTGGATTTTAGTAATGATGATGTTGCCCCAGTTGATGAAGGTGACCGTCTCTCCCTCAGTGAAGGTCTCAGCATCGGCTCCCTCAACAAACACCTTGGGCCCGTACCATACCTGCTTCATGCCCACATCCGCATTCTATGTACACAAACACAGTGATCAGATAAAGGTGGACAATATCTCCTCCTATCAGCAGACTAGCTAGCTCAGAATAGGAAAGAGCGATTCACTTGCGTTTTTAGGTTGTGACATTTAGATAATTAGCACTGGTTGTATGAATAATTCCCCAGTCATAGAATGCAAATACTATAGACCAGTGGTTCCCAACCTGGAAACTCAATTTCTATAATTTCAGTCGGGTCGTCCGGTCAGCAAACACGAACTTCTGGCCTATAGCACCTATCCTTTCCAAGTCGCTGCTTGTGAATTTGTTTCAGTGATTGTTTGGTGTGTTGTAAATATGTTTTATTAAACATTTGTTTGATTTGCAATTCTCAGTAATCGTAGTGATGCGTTATAATTATCGCGAAAGAGAGATGTGAAAATGGATGCTGAGGAGGCAAGAATCTGGCGATTATATTTTAAACTGGCTCATTTCTTACACATTTCGTTGCGTCACCGTGTGCTGTGCTGTTCAAGTGCTGTTCCCGACTCGATCTGCAGAAAGAAGGCTGCATGCGCGTTGCTCATACCTTAGGATGTCTGGCGGCTTCCTTCATATCCTCCTTGGCCCCAGGAATAGAGATGGGGACGACCTGTGACTGGAGCAACGCTGTGTACCTTGGAGCGACTGGGTCTATGACCTGCAGCAAGAGAGAAGCAGCGAGAAGAAATAAGGACATAAGGAGAGAAACAGCAACAGTAAGAGTGGTATATAGTTAAATTTTTCTGCCATATACAACTAAACCAATAAATACATATCAGCCAGTTTTTGACTGATGCATTTGACTGAAAAAAGATGAAAAGAAAATTACAGTAGTGAGATGCAAAGCCATTCTTAACAGATGGAAAGCAGAGGATTGTCTACCGGCACTGGGACCCCCCCCCCCCCCCCCCAACAAAGAGGATCCATGCAGTGCAAACAATCACAACAATGTGAAAGATGGCAAACTGTCAACAAAAACTTCATGGGTCCGGAAATTACATATAAGACTGCATTCGAGGTAAATTTACAATAAGCTGCCAGTATTTGTAGGAGAAACACAGATGGGAAATTATGGACACGAAGACATAGAAGACAGCCAATGGGAGGAGGGCGTAGAGAGAGCTCCCAAACAATCAAAACTTTTTAATTTTTATGCAATTTATATAGCTTTTCTATGATCCCACGCAAAGGGCATAAGACACACACACATAAAATGAGGGTACAAAAATTATGAAAATCTTAATGAGTTGCAAGTTTATACATTCCCTCCAGCATATAATTGTTACTGAGGGAGGGTTTCATACACTGCATGTAATCTTTAGCAGATCTAGCAAAAGCTAAATATGAAACATTGGTGCAGAGATCGCTGTTGAGTGATGAGATGTGGGTGTGTTCTCCTTAAGCAGTAATAAACCAGAGGAAGTGATGCACCATGAGAGATATTACCACCAAAGTCTGTGAGTTCTTTTAAGTTCACTTTTTTTAAAAAGGTGGCTTGATATTATTACAAAGAAATGCCCTGTTTTTAATGGCTGCAGTGACCCGAACTGAGACGATGGAGATGGGCTCAGCTAGGTGGAACTGAAGGGTGAGGTGAAGACAGGACAAAGACAAGGAACAAGAGGAAAAGGAGAAGTACCTCTTTACAGCTAACTGGCAGCTTGGAAACAGAAGAGTGAGATGCAGTTTAACGTCAAACACCAGACACAAGGTAGACAGAATGGACACCATTTTACAGAGCTTCCAGCTCAGATTAGGCGGGGCAAAGTGCTATGAACACTAAACTAAAACCTACTACTCATGCTAAACAAAAAGTGAAACCCAAAAGGATGGCCATGGCAAGACAGAAATACGAGAAGGTGGCAAAAAAATGGAGGTAGTAAAACAGAATGGCTTGGAGTGTGCATCAGCTACTGTATTGCCAGGTTGAAACTACACATTATTTAAAAAGAATTTATATAATGTGTTTATAATATGGTCATTTTATACCCAGACACTACGTAATATTCCTTGGAAACGAAAGGGTATGAGAGCCAGACTTGAATATAAAATTAAAACCCTGCCGAAACCAAAAAAAAAAAAAAAAAAGTGAACTGGCAACAATCATATGATAGCTGCTTCACTTGCACTTGAGTGTGAGAAGCATTTGGATGATGACAACATTGTTATCATCTGTACCTTTTTGTTAAAAGCCCAGATCTTGTCCCACTCCATGTTAACCACCGACCTGGAGCCACCCTACAGCATCAAGGAGAAAAAGAAGACAATGCACTTCAATGATGGTAGTAGTCACATTCTTTAAATACATTTTTACACTGGTATGTATGGTAGAAGCCTGGTGGGTAACACACCCAGCTATGAACCACAAGACCCAGGTTCAAACCCCGCTTACTACCATTGTGTCCCTGAGCAAGACACTTAACCCTGAGGTCTCCAAGGCGGACTGTCCCTGTAACTACTGGTTGTAAATTGCTCTGGATAAGCTCATCTGATCAATACTGTAAAATGTTAGATTTAAGTCTTGGCTTAGCTGTTCTTTGTGTTATTAAAATAATAACCATCAAAATAATAGCACAAGCGCAGGAGTACCTGAGCAGCGATGAACTGTTTAAGCCCCTCCACAGTCA
This sequence comes from Denticeps clupeoides, assembly GCF_900700375.1. Lineage (NCBI taxonomy): Eukaryota > Metazoa > Chordata > Actinopteri > Clupeiformes > Denticipitidae > Denticeps > Denticeps clupeoides. Next base: position 35,855 of record NW_021629808.1, on the reverse strand, counting down.
TTCCTCTGCGAAGGACACCTCGGACCGTGGGGAAGCGGGGGTCATCCCTGTAAAAGACAAACATGTCAGTTTATATTGTCAGTTACCCTCACATTAGATGAAAATCAATACATTTTTCACACAACATTTTCTACAAAACAATGCACCCGTACCTGAAACATATAAGACCATCACGGTCATCCTCTATACTTCAGGGATTTTTTAAAAACAGCTTCACTTATGGTCTGCTAAGTTTGCCCTATAAGGGATATCAATGTCCCTTGTGTTATGGTGATGTGGAGGGATGGGGAGGAGCTGTACCGGAGCTGGTGTATTTTTCTCTTCTCTGTTGTGAAGTGAAGTGATTGTCATTGTGAAGCACAGCACACAGTGACACAACAAAATGTGTCCTCTGCATTTAACCCATGGTGGTAGTAGCCTAGCGGGTAATACACTCGCCTATGAACCAGAAGACCCAGGTTCAAATCCCACTTACTACCATCGTGTCCCTGAGCAAGACACTTAAATCCTGACTGTCTCCAGGGGGGGGACTGTCCCTGTAACTACTGATTGTATGTCGTTCTGGATAAGGGGCGTCTGATAAGATATTTTGGGGGGCCACCACTGCCCCCCCCCAATATAATATTTTTTTTTCGCATTGCACTGCACTGGCACCAATAAAAGGACATAAAAGCTGCAACACAGAAGTATAGAAATTGATGAAATTTGCCCCAGGAAAGAAGAAGCGGTAGCAGGAGACTCACCAGCCGTCAACGTAGCCTTCGTTCACAAACCAGGTGAGCTTCCTCTTCGACAGCACGGTGTTGTTGAGGTTGAGTCGGGCGTACTCCCAGATATAGGGCTTCCGTAGTCGCAGCGCATCGATCACCCAGAAGAACTGCTCGTCCCGGTCATGGTACTCCGTCGTACGCAGAGCGTGGGTCACGCCCTCAACGCTGTCCACGATTGGACATGCAAAGTCGTACGTGGGGTACACCCTGAAGGACCAACAGAGTGTGAAAGCAGGTGAGTCAAGTGCGTGGCATGTGTCAAGAGTCATGCACCAGTTTCTAACGCACTTATAGGTGGTGCCTGTCCGTGGGTGGGGGGCGTTCTTGCAGCGGAACAGCGTGGGGTCGCGCAGGCAGCCGTTGTTGGAGTTCATGTCAATCTTGGCCCTCATGCAGCAGCTCTGGCCGTATTCACTGCCCGCCTTCATCTCCGCCCACATCTGCATGTTCTTCTCCACCGCTGGAGAAAGATAAATTGCCAGGTCAACCACACGCGCTGCAGCCTGGAAATTTATCATCCATCAGACGGACGCTGACCTCCATATAAAATGCCACGGACTATTCCTAATGTGAAAGCCGTATCCACATTCGTAACCACATTCATGTTTTTCCTTAACTCCCTTTTTCAGGAGGTTGCTGGTTCGAATCCCGATCTGCCAAGGTGCCACTGAGCAAAGCACTGTCCCCACACACTGCTCCCTGGGCGCCTGTCATGGCTGCCCACTGCTCATTAAGGGTAATGGTTAAATGCAGAGGACTTGTTTCGTTGTGTCACCATGTGCTGTGCTGCAGTGTTTCCCAATGACAGTCACATCACTGCACATAAGGGTGGGTTTGACCATTTGGAAGGGTGATCAAAGTATCATGTGGCTCAATGCTATTAAAAGGTTTTTTTTTCCCCCCATTGTGATACACAGCACACGGTGACAACAAATGTGTCCTCTGTATTTAACCATCACCCTTGGTGAGCAGTGGGCAGCCATGACAAGCGTCCGGGGAGCAGTGTGTGGGGACAGTAACTTAATCAAGGGGACCTCAGTGGCACCTTGTGGATTCGAACTGGCAACCCTACGCCTTACTTACCAGCTAGGCCACCACTGACTTTTTGATGACTCCTGGTTGTATGACTGGTTCAATAAAATTAAGGTACATTCTACATTCTACAGTGGAGATAATTCACAAAATATTGGCGACCCATGGGCCCAACATCACTGTATGAGTCAGATTTTCTGTGCTTGTTTATATGTACGAAATGTGACAGTATTGTGATGTCGTACTAACACTAGATGTTTAGCTTTTGAAACAGTACGGGGCGACGTACAATTGACGCGATTTTTGGACTCTGTTCTCTGCTCCCTCTCCTGTTTCATGGCGTCTGGTGGCGTGTCGTCAATGTATGCCTTCCCCTCCTGGAGCAGCTGCTCCCCCAGGCGCAGTATGGTGGCAAAGTGGTCACTGGTGTAGGTAAACTGGTCTGGCTTGATCTGCAGCATTGCCACGTCCTCCAGGATCACCTGACGTGAAAATGAAGGGCTGGGAATTTGAATAATGGCCCTGGAGCCTTCACAGTGATTCAAAAGAAACATTAAAACGGACCTTCTCAAAGTCCTCCTTTTCCTTCTCTGGGTTGGTGTCATCAAAGCGCATGATCAGTTTTCCCTTGAAGCTGACCTGGTAGTGCTGGTTAAGCAGGGCAGCTTTAGCATGACCGATGTGCAGGTACCTTAGAGAAAGAGTCACGATGAGAGATGCTTAGTCCCAGTCCACACGACAACGTTTTTCCTATAATATGGGACATTTTTTATCCAATCTGGCCTTGCGTCCACATGGAGACGCCGTTTCAGGGGACCAAGAACGGTTGTTCTCTAAAACCAGGCTAAAATCTAGAAGTAACTAGAAGAAATCCTCCGTACGGTGTACATTTCTAATGAAAAGACAAGGCTGGTGAACAACGACGTGTTTAACTCCCCTGGGGGGGAGATCTGTACACCAAACAAGGTGAGCGGGGAGTTACAGCGCCACTTACAGGTATGGAAGGGGTGTTCTGTACGTGTCCGGCTGACATGTCAGATAATATTCTGATGTTTTTTAGAAACCGAAAACCCATTTTGGAGAAATAAGGGTTAAGGGTGTTAGAAAATATCAATACAGCAATATATCGGGATATTTTATGTGGTGATACAGGGACATCAAATATCGATTTTTTTGTAAAACTCTGCTTTCCTCTTCTAGAAGGACACAACACACTTACCCACTGGCCTCAGGTGGAAACCGGACCACAACTTTCCCCATCTCAGCACCTGGCAGCTCCACAAACTTCCCAACGTCGGCTTTCTTCTCCTTGGGTGCATTCTTTATAATGAACAAGCAGCGCATACACACACAGCAAATTGAGTAAAGATTCTGTGACGGCAGATTCCAATGTATCGAAGCCAACAGACAAAGTTGTCAAAACTCCCTGAACTGGCTGATCTACAATGGACTCCAAATGATAACATAAATTTAAAAAAATACCCTCTACTGCTCGCAAAGCATAGTGTCTCAAGCATTAAATTTCATCTGCCAATTTGATCAGCATAAGACGAAGCAAATCAAAGACTGAGCGAAGGATCAAGACAGACTGTGACAACACATGGCACCACGCATTTGTGCTTCTTAGGAATATAGAAGTGTCAACATGCATGCATCACAATACCGCAATTAAAAAAAAAAAAAAGTCTTAAAACAAGTGGTCAGCACATACTGACCTACTCTGTTGTTGGGGAACAGGAGAATGCAGCAGACTTACAGCTTTGACCGAAGCGACCTCTGTGGCCCACCTGTCACCCACAGAGCTGAAAGGAGCTTGCGAAGCCAGGAAAGAAAACCAGCGAGAGACGTGTGGGAAGTCCTTTGCCTTGTTCTCCACGGCCTGCCAGTCCCCATTAGCTGCAGGAAGCAGTGGGAAGGAAAAACAAAATGCAAAATTAAACACATGCAGAGCCTGATTAAGCCAGTTTATGCACTCCTTACTGGTCTCAGAAAAGTCTCATTTACAAGGGTCTAAAAGGGTCACTTTTGTGAATATGCCCAATATACGTCATTGTTTTGCACGAAATATGAGGCTGAATAAAAATAATTAATAACCCATAATGAAATAGCAGTTGAAAAATAAATCATTATTGTATATTGTTATTGTAAATTTCCCACTTGTGGGACTAATAAAAAAAAATCTTATCTTATATAGATTGCTGGTGCTCTAGATACTAGCCAACTAGCCTGAATACGTCTAGCTTTTTTGCTTGTTTAATCACTTTTTTCAGCTCTACCAAGATCATTAATTGCTAGAAAACCCCTTTGTGATCAAGTGAAGGACTAGTGATGAGCATTAGAGAACAAAGTATCATTCCATGGAACCCGGATCAAACTGGATAAGTTAGCTGTCGGATAAAACAAGGGTTTTCCTACCACAACTGATCCTAAACTTTAAAAGTAGTTATGAAAAGTAGCTCCAGAACAAACCTTTGAGAGCTCCCCAAACACAAAAGTCAGCCAGGGTCACAGTGTGTCCAACAAGGAAGGTCCTTAGAGCCAAAGCGTTATTCAGGTCTCCCAGAGAGGATCCCAGCGCACCACACAGGTGACACGCACTGAACTCCAGCCAGTGGTCGACCTGCAGCATTCAGCAACCTGAATCATGTCGTATTATGAATTGCATTCGAATGGGTTATCAAAAAGAGCAGCCGGAATCCCCCTTACCTCGGTTTGCTCCAGCATGTTGGAGCCATAGAGACCCAGGCCGGGAGCAACCCTCGCAAGGTACCGCGTCATGGAGTTCACATCGCTGAATCCCACCGTGCTAAATCAGGAGGTTTCAGGTGAGACCCTTCCGTCAATGTGCTCCCCCAAACCAGGACTAGAACCCAAGTACCATACCAGGGTTCTAATACATTCATGTCACAGCTCTAGACTAACTTTATATCATATATTGTCAATATATACTGATGTATTGTCATATTGCTGTTTTTGTTTTGCACACCAAATCTCCAGAGCTTCGCAATTTCTCTATGTACTCGTATATGGTGAGATGACAAAAAAAGTTGACTTTTCACCTGACTTTCTTCTTTTTAAATTGCTGTCCATAAAGGCAATACTGACTTGTACATACTTAACCAACAATATGGTTAACATAAAGCTCTTTTTTTGAAGCACAAGTGCTGGGCCCTTTGAAATTTTCAATTAATTCGCAAATGTGGGGTGAATTGTCATTTTAATGCAGTACATCTCAGTCAAGCCGGATGCACTTCCACACTTCCCTAAACAGGAAAATTGTCTGAAGGCCATCAGAGACTGGATGACCCGCAATTTCCTCATGCTCAACGTGGACAAGACTGAAGCGGTGGTGATCGAGACGTGGCTTGATGGAATATATTTTGGGAGTGTGCTGGTTTTTTTCACTGGCCCTAGTACATCTGTGAAGAATTTGGGTGTGACTTTTGATGCTGATTTTCCATTTGATTGTCACATTCAAAATACAGGGTGGGCCATTTATATGGATACACCTTAATAAAATGGGAATGGTTGGTGACATTGAACACATTTTATAAGTGGTCAGAAACTTGTAAATAACTTTTATGAAAGAATAAAGTTACGTTAAAACCAAGCACACCATTGTTTTTCTTGTGAAATTACCAATAAATTTGATGTGTCACATGACCCTCTTCCTATTGAAAAAACAAAAGTTGGATCCAATGGCTGACTTCAAAATGGCCACTATGGTCACCACCAATCTTGAAAAGTTTGCCCCCTCACATATACTAATGTGCCACAAACAGGACGTTAATATCACCAACCATTCCCATTTTATTAAGGTGTATCCATATAAATGGCCCACCCTGTATTTCCAATACGAGGTACTCAGAAACATTGCTAGAGTTGATCTAATGCAGAGAAATTAGTTCACACATCCATAACATCTAGACTGGGTTACTGTAATTATCTGTTTTCTGGTTACTCTTCATTTAATAAACTTCAGGGATCTTACACGCACTAGAAGGTATGATCACATTACGCCTGTATTGTCTTCCAGTTAAGTTCCGTATTCACTTCAAGATTGCAGCCATGACAGGCGCCCGGGGAGCAGTGTGTGGGGACGGTATTTTACTCAGTGGTACCTTGGCGGATCAGGATTCGAACCGGCAACCTTCTGATGACGGGGCCGTTTCCTTAACCGCTAGGCCACCACTGGCCCCATATTTGTTCCCATCTGCCCCTAAAACCTTTGGAAGAATCTTCCGGGGAATGGGATGGCATGGGATTCAGACACAGCCTCAGTTCTTTAGAGCCCTGCATACTCACTCAGACACATGCAGCTTTGTGACTTTTCCCTCCTTCACGGAGACTTTCACGCTGGTCTTCACGTGCTCCGCAGCCAACAGCGCCCCTGCGAGGACGTAGACACGGCAACAGTTCAGAAACCAGATCTCGCCAGGGCCAAGGCATGCTCAAACGCCTTCTGAAAATAGTAGACGTTAAGGCACCAACTGCACAGCAACTAATCCAGCGGAGGCTTGATAACCACATACGGAACCACGAGGAACACAAGCAGGACGCGCAAAGAGTTCCGATGCTCCGCCTCTCATTCAGAGAACACGCAATCGTGCAATAAGCCTCCAAACTAATGTTTTACCAAGAAAAAGTGCACTAACTGTTTTTTTAGGTTTCTTCTGCTCCCTAGTAATAGGAATGTTCATAACAGGATATTATAAATTCACCCTAGTTAGGCTGTCCTGGTTAGGGTACCGGGCCACCGCTGCACAAATATACCACTATAACCACGTATTTCTGTACCAGTTGTACAATACCACCGTCTGCCGCTGCTCCTCTGCTGCTGTTCTCTCCGAAGCGCAGAATCAAGCGCACCGACCACCGACAGACTCCAGCGAAGAGACCAGCAGATCAATCCTGGTTCCAGGACACTGCTAAACGAGGACTTAGCATGACACGAACCAGCCGCCACCACCGTAACTACAGCTTCAGGGATCTTCAAGTGGACCAGTAGCATCATAATGGAAATGTAATGTACACCATGACACTAAACTAAAATGTACTCGGCACTGTCCAGGGCCTCCAAACATGGACAGAATGTCTTGACTACAACTTTGGACTTCTCCACCTCTACAACTGTAGGCTCACTCTGCCCTGAAAGGGTGTCCCTCTCTGTACCACTCCATCCCGTGGTCCCTTCCTTCCCTTGTGTGCAGAAGGGTCCAGTGTGGGGGTGTCAACTGTACGTGATTGTGGGCTATATAAGAAATAAAATGTTGTCGTTGTTATTCCTGTGGCTGAGACACAAATGTTCTGGAATATCTTCCCTCTTTGCAAACGTCATGAAACAGAAACATTTACATTTACAGCATTTATCAGACGCCCTTATCCAGAGCGACTTACAATCAGTAGTTACAGGGACAGTCTCCCTGGAGCAACTTAGGTTTAAGTGTCTTGCTCAGGGACACAATGGCAGTAAGTGAACCCGGGTCTTCTGGGTCATAGGCGAGTGTGTTACCCACTAGGCTACTACCAAACCACATGACTTTGGATAAAGTGATGGGCGGAATAACAACACGGCGTAACAGAGGGGCAGAGAGTTCGGCCCTACAGCCACACTGTCCTGGTACACCTCCGTCACAGCGAAGGGAGACGTGGTTCGTGGAGCCGCGGAGCGGTGCGGGAAGGCCCACCTTCCACGGACCGCGTTTTCACGCGGCTTACATCAGCCTGCTGGGTCGGCCGCGGCCACAAGGCGGCGCTGTCCGTCCGACCTGCGCGAACAACGTATACCGTCAAAAACGGCGCGTCGGCCGCACGAATCCCGTCAGAACGGACACCGGCACGGAACTCTTTACATTCTACGCATCTGTTAATAACTTTGGTTTTTTTGGTTTGTTTTTTCTTGTTAATAACGGAATAGTCACCGCCACTGACACGCTGGTATGTTTCGTACGTGGCATTTTGTCGTCGTAAAAGGAGTAAATTGTGCCACGACGACACGAGGACCGGCTGCCACATCAACGTGGCTTTAAAAAAACATAATAATAATAATAAATGACAGTCGCGGGGCCGCGGCGGAAACTTACCCAACGGCGGGCTGCTGGAGTTGATGGTCAGGGTTAAAGCCATGCCTGTTCCACCTCCCGGTCGTGCTGGTCCTTCCAGGCGCCCGCAAGCCCGATCTGCGGAGCGACTCGGAAACGACTCGCCTGCCCTCGCTCTCCCGCGGACGGCGTCTCGCCGAGCGGCCTCGGGGAAGGTGTCGCCCCCTGGCGGCGCGGGTTGGGAAGCGACGCGTTCGGCGTCGCTCGGGACCAGCAGATGAATCCTGGTCCCTGGCAATGAGCTGCTGGGGAGACGACATAAGAACGAACCAGAGGGTCACCACAGCCGCCCCCACCGTAACAACTACAGCTTCAGGGATCTTCAAATGGACCAGTAGCATCATAATGGACATGTAATGTACACCAAAACCTACTCCTAACATGGACTGATGCTCTTTACTACACTGTGGACTTCTCCACCTCTACAACTGTAGGGCTTTTTCCTCTTCTTGGACAAATCATCACCAACCCTGCACTGACACCAACTGCAGGCTCACTCTACCCTGGAAGGGGCGTCCCTCTCTGTACCACTCCATCCCGTGGTTTCTTCCTTTGTGTAAGACATGGCTGTCAATCAATATGTCATTAAGTTTTAAAAGAGCTTGGCAATATTTTATGTATATTATATGATATTGTTAAGGAAGTGGCCCCGTAATCGGAAGGTTGCCGGTTCAAATCCTGAGCAAAGCACCGTCCCCACACACTGCTCCCCGGGTGCCTGTCATGGCTGCCCACTGCTCACCAGTGGTAATTGTAAAAAGCAGAGGACACATTTCTTTGTGTCACCGTGTGCTGTGCTGCAGCGTCTCACAATGACAATCACTTCACGTCACTACCCCCATCTCACAGGACCTGAACTGGGAGACAAACATCTCTTCCATCCTTAAAAAGACCCAGAAGAGGATGTACTTTCTGAGAAAGTAAAAGAAGCCCAGTCTCCCATGAGAGGTGCTGATCCATCACAAACAGCACACCAGGGGGACCAGACGACACAGGAACCGTGTCCCCCTCCTAAACAGCTAAACTGTTACACTGAAACTGTACTTTATGTACTTTATGTACACTGTGGCATTTCTGTAATCTTCTGTACTGTTTTTCACCAAGTTTGCTGCTTCCATTTTATGGCATTTTGCATAAACCCCAGTCTGTTATGAAGGGTGATCAGATGAATTCCAAAGTCCCTCTTTGCCATGAAAGCTTAATCCCAAAAAAACAATTTCAATGTATTTCAGCCCTGCCACAAAGGGACCTGCTGAGATCATTCCAAATGTGGAAGTTCCAAGTGTGGAAGAGCACAAGGCTGGAGATCATTCTGTCACACTGACTGAGTTAGCATAGCAGACCGGATGCTTCAAAAGGAGGGTGATGCTTGAAATCATTCTTCTTCGTCTGTTAACCATGGTTACCTGCAAGGAAACACGTGCATTCATCACTGCATTTAATAAAAAGTTCTCCATAGGCAAGGATATTGCTGCTACTAAGATTGCACCAAAATCAACCATTTATCGGACCATCAAAAACCTCAAGGAGAGAAGTTCAAGTGTAGTGAAGTCCAGCAAGGGCCAGGACCGTCTCCTAAAGATGATTCAGCTGCGTGATCGGGGTGACACCAGTGCAGAGCTTGCTCAGGAATGGCAGCAGGCAGGTGTGAGAGCATCTGCACCCACAGCGAGGCAAAGACTCTTGGAGGACGGCCTGGTGACAAGAAGGGCAGCAAAGAAGCCACTTCTACGTCCAGAAGTTGATTGACAGCATGTCAGGGCGAATTGCAGAGGTCTTAAAAAAAGGGACAATGCTGCAAATATTCACTCTTTGCATAAACTTGATGTTAAAAACCTTTGAAACTTAAAAAATGCTCGTAGTTATACTTCAATACACCACAGAAACAACTGACAAAACCTTCAGCCACGACCGAATATAGTATTTGAAGCGCATTATACGGTTTACTTAATTGTGTCTCGTATCCCGCAGGTCTCAGGTCAGGCCGCTTTTTCTGCCACCTTCCCACCCACCTAAATATTTCACTTTCTACTACATGACGCCTAGAGGGCCCCATAGTCACCCCCTGCGTAAAAATACCATAATTTGGTGCCGTTGGCCCAGGAAAAGCAGGCTGTTAGTAACAAGTGTTGGGAAGGTTACTTTTAAAATGTATTCTATTACAGATATCAGAACACATGCCCCAAAATGTAGTTTGTAACATATTCCGTTAAGTTACTCAATGTGAGTAACATATTCTGAATACTTTGGATTACTTAATATATGTCATGTTTTTTATAACTACATGAATGTAGCAATCACAGATAATGAAAAGGCCCTGTTTTTCCCTAACCATTTCTTTATTTATAAAGCTGAAAAGTGGAAGAGAAACATAAAATATGCCATTGAAATGTATTTACTGTTATGGTCACCAACATATTCCAGTTAAAATTTGTTCAAATAAAAAGTAGCCTTGCACAAGAAAAAATTACCCTCTTTTTGATTAGGACCGTACCTTCCTCGTGGCGGAAAGCGGCCAATTACAATCACCTTACACACACTCAGTCCATGTGCACCGTAAGAGTAAAAAGTAATAGTGAATTAAATCATGTTTATTTACAATTTCAGGGGTAGCATGGATTTATGGGCGCTGAAACAGAGCGCAAACTTGAGGGACTCGATAGGCAGCATTTTCGACAGAACACCTGTGTTATGCGTGGACCACGCAGCGTGGAATTACCACAATTAGAGAGGAGATAAGAGAGGGGATAGCCTAACATATGAAACAAGAAAAGACTGCCGTGTAATCTGTTTATTTTAAAAAAGTAACTGCATTCTGATTATCACTCATTTAAACGGTAACTGTAACGAAATACAGTTACTCATATTTTGTATTCTAAATACGTAACACCGGTACATGTATTCCGTTACTCCCCAACACTGGTAGTAGCCTAGTGGGTAACACACTCGCCTATGAACCAGAAGACCCAGGTTCAAATCCCACTTACTACCATCGTGTCCCTGAGAGGGACACTTAACCCTGAGTGTCTCCTGAGTGTCACTATTGTCTGTAAGTCGCTCTGGATAATGCTGTAAATGTAAAAGCGGCCGACCTGGCAACCCGCTTTCGCCGCGAATTGGGCGAGCCGGGCTAGCCGTGCTAGTTCCAGTCACGGATTTCAGTCAGGGGGTCTGACAGATTAATCTCGAGGTAAGACCAGGTGTGGATCAGATAAAAACCAAATGGCAAAATAAGACTGATTTCACGCGCGGCACAGTTTTGGTTTCGTTAGTTTTTTCTTCCATAGTTCCCGTATTCACATTTTCACCACTTGGAACAAAACTGACAAACACCTCAAAAACAGCAAACATTTATGAACCTGTCTTAAAAAAAATTAATAGACTAAAATGTCGTATTGTGATGTTAAAATCCCATCGCCAACGAACAGTGCCCTGGCAATAGATGGAAAAAGAACATAATGCAGATAAAAAAAATGATGTGTTGTGTCGAACATTTTAATTACGGAAGCTCGTCTGTCACATTAAAACCAAAACGAATTTTATCTTTTTTTTTGTCGCAACTTATTTTCTTGTAATCCTTCGCTGGAATAAAAAAACGAAGACAGAGCTTAGAAGAAATAGCACCAGAATTATTTCTTTAATGTGACGGAAACCGGCTTCAGTATATATATAAAAAAAAATAATAATAATAATAAAGTAAAATAAAGAAAACTCTCCCCGCAGAATCGGCAAAAGGTGAAAGTTCATCTGGCATGAGGGAACAAAACGGGCGCCGGAGCCGCACGCCTCCTGCCGTCGTCGTCCGGATGAACTCCGCCGCCGCCCGCGCCCTGCAGGCGAAGCGGGGGCTCCGCATGAAGAGGGCCGGCCCGGGCGAGAGCCGCGGCGGCGGCCGGGCTCGGGAGGTCGCCCCCAGGGCCCGGCCGCCGTGGGCGACCACGCTCGTCGTGCAGCGCCAGGAGATGGCCGCCTACTTCAGGCTCTTCGGTGAGCGGGCGCGGCGCAGGGTGGGGTAAGGCTCGGCTCGGCTCGGCTCGGCTCCCTTCACGCCGGTCACTGTGGCTCCTTCTCTCCGTGCTTGCAGACGACGACCTGATCCAGGACTTTCTCTGGATGGACTGCTGCTGTAAAATCACGGACAAGGTGAATCCCGCCCACTTACTTTCATTGGTCAGACTGAACGTGTCCAGGTTAATTAAATTTGCGAAATATTTCAAACATTTTCATAACCATTTAGCCCTCCACTTATTTACATTTACACCATTTATCAGACACTTTCCCCCCCCTGGAGACACTCAGGGTTAAGTGTCTTGCTCAGGGACACGATGGTAGTAAGCCTGAACCTGGGTCTTCTGGTTCATAGGCGACCACCACCCAAGGCTACCACTACCCAAGATCTGTCTTTTCTACCAAATTATGAGTACAACATGTCAACTAAATACTAGATCTATGGGACTCTTTCAAGATTTAAATATCATTTTGTCTGTAAATGCATAGAACACATTTCACTAGACTACCACCACCCAATTTCAATCATTATGTGTGACTCTGCTGCCCCTTATCCTGTGTTCATTTGTCAGTACACACCCTGTTTCTGTTTCTAGTGCACCTGTAGCTAAACACCTTTTAACGTGTAAGGTTTGTGCATCTAATAAAATGGCCAGTGGGCTTGTTTTACTATCGTTTTTTGTATTAATGTCACATCCAACATCCAACCAGGCTGGGGTTTCTCACTTTTTGTGTGTGTGTGTGTGTCTTGCTTAAGTACTTGCTGGCGATGACCTTCGTTTACTTCAAGCGAGCACATTTCAGCACGAGCGAACACAACAGGATGAACTTCTTCATCGCTCTGTGAGTGTCCGCCGAGTTTCATCACGTCCACCGGTGCCGTTCTCTTACAGAGCTAGAGCCATCTGCGGACACCCGGTCAAGTTCCCGGTGGTTTTGATTCCCTGCAGCTACCTGGCCAATACGATGGAGGAGGATGAGGAGGAGAGCAAGTATGAGATTTTCCCCTGGGCGCTGGGTAAGAGATGGAGGAAGCATTTCCCTGGCTTCCTGAAGCAAAGGGACGAGCTGTGGGCCCGAATTGAGTACAGGGCGGCGGTCAGTCGCCGCTGCTGTGAAGAGGTATCCGAATTTTGATGATCGACCTCAGCTAATATTCTAATTTTGATTCTTATTTCACTTTGTGTGTAAATAATTAAAACTATTCTGCTAAATTGATGTGCTAGAACAGCGTATTTAGATGTGACCTGTGTGTCCAGGTGATGGCCATCGTACCGTCCCACTTCATCTGGAAGCGCGACCGCGCGCCGCATCACAGTGGGGCACAGAGGCAGTACAGGGACAAAGCGGACGTGCAGCTGCCCCGCGGGCCCTCCGCCTCGCCAGAACGCTGCGACCTCTGTGCCAAGAGCGCCGGTCCGGACACGTGCTCCTCCCTCTCGAGCTCCACGGGCTCCTTGCCGTTCCCATTCCCTCTGGAGACCACTCCGCCCAGGGTCCGCACCTCACAGAGGCCCGGCGGGAGGGCCAGGCTGTGCAACTGTCCAGCGGGTCCCGCAAGTGAGTGTTACAATAACTGGTTCAAATGTACCGATCACGTGAGCTTTTCGGCTGAAATTTTCTTTTTATGTTTTAAAAGGAAGAGGTTTTGACTCTGATGCTGAATGTGACCGTTCCATGGACTGGATCAGTGAGGAGTAGTGGTAGAGCAGCCGCTACGGTATTCCAGTATTCTAGTTCACTTTTTGGGGAGATATTTATTTCTTGTTCCCAAACTTAATGTTATAATTATACTTCAATGAAATTATAATCACATTTCTCAATCACTATTCTTAATGTTTCTGAAGTGAACTTTAATTAATAAATACACACTGGAAATGTGTTCTATGCATTTACAGACAAAATGATATTTAAATCTTGAAAGAGTCCCATAGATCTAGTATTTAGTTGCCATGTTGTACTGATAATTTGGTAGAAAAGACAGATTTTTTTTCTGTCAGATTTTCTGTCTGACAGATTACCTTCTCCTGCCTTGTCTTGAAAATTCAGTATAAGGAAATATACTGAAATCCTGCATAGTCTCCTTTTGATTTAATGAGCTTCACTGTATTTGGTGTAGATTAGAACAAGTCAATATGTATTCTATTTAATAGCTTCTATAAAATGATCAAATGTCAGGGGCCATTTTTATATATTTTTATTAGAAATTGAATGAGAAACTGTTGTTCGACTGGATGTTGAAGCATCACTTCAGGAGGGTCTACCTGAAAACCTTTCGCAGTTTCACAAGAAAAGCTGAAAGCAAAATGTAACATAACGTTAACAGGAACACTACTGGCAAGTTTTCTAAAAAAAAAAAAAAAAAAAAATTATTATTGCTCTAGGAAAAATGTCTCACACCTGTGTGACTCCCTTGCTCTGGGTGTGGTCGTGCAATATAGGGGACACTCCCAAAAGGCGGTGATGTTTGAATGTCTACAAATACACAAATCAAATCGGTATATTACACACACCTAGAGATGCACCACAAATCACGGGAAAACCAGCGTGGAACAAAAGTCCGAATGTACAACACAGGAAAAATAGATGAGAGAAGATGGACTGGCCGCACTGTAAGCCTCTTTCACCAAATGTCCATCCCTTTACACTTTTATTTTTGTTTAGCTTATTTAATTTTAGTATTTAAAAAATTTACTAAATGCTGAAAGACAAATTATATTTTTATTATATGCTATAATAAAAAGCATATTGTTAGCATAAAAGCAGAAAATGTGCTGAATGTGAGTCAACGAATATTTACTGATGTAGTGGACGAATTATCAGTAATTATACCTTTATCGTCATCCATGGAGTCTTGCTCCTCATCTTCTACCACTGGTGCTCTTCTGGAGTTGAAACTGCCGTCTTTCCTGAACGAAGGCGCCAACAGCCAGTCCCTGTACTGCACCTCTACGATCCGATCGCACGCCACAGGAAGTGAGAGGCAGCGGAGACCTTCCAGCAGGTCGATAATCTGAGTCACGCTGTCCAGGGGCACAGAGAGTCTTTTACTGATTCGTACTACTGAGTTATGGGTTGTCCTTTATTGAGTTGCTGCTTCTCCTTTGTGTTCAGTTTTTTAGAAATGATGCTTCCTGTATTAGATTCTTCAAATTAGCTTCTGTAGAGTAATTAATGGATGATTTAGAGTCGCCAATCTGCCTATTCTGCATTCCTTGAGATGCTAGGTGGAAACCAGAGAACCCAGAAGAAACCGTACCAAAAAGGGGAGAGCATGTCATTAAAGGGCCCCTATTATGAAATTTGTTATGCTTTTATATGGGTCTCAGTGTTCCCCTAATACTGTCATATCTCAGAATTACAGCCACTTTTATCCAGATTCGGTGTCTGTAGCTTTAAATGCTAAAGAGGAGGAGAGAGGCGGGACGAGGAGAGCGGCCTATAGAAGTTGAGCGGGCATTCGCGGAAATGATGTCATCAACACCATTCACCAACCGCAATGTTTGGTGCGGATAGGAAGTCGTGTTGGCATTTTTCCATGAACCCACTGGTTCTTCAGAGTCTCGCGTATACATTTGTGCTCATTTTTACATCCAATCACCGAGCAACTGCAATGCTTTGCACGTTTGGAAGCCATGACGGTTGGTGGAGATAATGTTTTAGGGGAGGGATGGAAATTTTTCTGGGCAGAAAAAGGATGCGAAATGGGAGGTAACCTTTCCCCTTATGACGTCATAAGGGGACAAATTCCAGATCCGACCATCTGAACTTTTTAAGCCGATATGCCATTTGTAGCCACTGTAGAACCATAGGCAGGCTAGGGGAACTCATATTAATGTCTCACAAAGAAACATTTTCATGATAGGGCCCCTTTAAAGCTTCATTCAGTAGCTAATGTTTAACTCACTTTGCCAAGTAGACAGCACACACAGCTCCAGGGTGAAGGTGTGGAATAACCATGGGCAAGACGAGGTGTGGGTTCAGCATGTCCAGGGCCATCTGAAACACACATGGACGCACAAGCCAGATCTCAACTTAATATCTCATGTTTATTTGTTAGAATTACTGAACTGTACAAAAGTTTTAGGCAGTAGTGAAACTAATTAGAATTGTGTTTTTTCTTCCCAACAGTAACTGTAAAACTACTACTTATTAAAATGTAAAAGTGGTAATAATGTTGATGTGTAGAGGTGGTTCTAGAAGAACCTACAAGTGAAAGTCTACAGATGAAGAACAAAATTGTATTGCTGCTCAGAAAATCTCTTTCTCTACACGCATCATGTCGTTGTTTCATGACAGTAAGGAAATTCTGCCATAAATATTTTTGGAAATCAATATTTGATCATTTTTGACCGAGGGGGAGTTAATATGCTTAGTTAGAATCTATCGCAGAAGTCTTCTTCATATTAACTTATAGCTGCTTAAAAGGTAACATGTAAACTAATATGTTTGTCCTTCAATTCCACCGATAACAAATGCAGTCATGCTCTTGATTAGTCAAAGATCGTGGTTTCCTGACCGAATTGAAGCCCCACCCTGAGAGGAGAGGGGCAGCAGTCTGCAGGTCAGCGTGATGGAAATGGACGTTGTCGGGCCACTCCTCCCCACGCCGTAAGCTCCAGGAAGCGCGCCAGCGCTGGTAGTTCCGCACGGCCCGCCTGTGATGGTCCTCCCGCACCTCCACGCTCAACACTCGGCCCTTTGAGCCGACTGCAGGTTCATTGACAAATATTATTCAATTACGATGTTGGGTATGTTGGTGTCATGGTGGGCAAGCAAAGAAAACACCTCCAACCTGCTCTGGACAGGAAGAGGGTCATGGCACCGGTACCAGTACCCGACTCCAACACACAGTCACCCTCACAGGTGTCCATCATCATCAGCATGGCACTGCAGTCCTTCAAGGAAGCAAAAGGAAGACAATCAAAAGAATAACTCTTTAGAATATGATACAAAGTCATATCCACATTTTTATTAAAACCCTGACAATGGCAGTCTAAAAGTCTCGTTCAGTACAGTTGCAGGGCAGGTGGTCCTTAAAGGTCTGCTATTATGAAAAAATAGTTTCATATGAGTCTTGTTGGTCCCCTAATTCTGTATCTGGAGTCTCTTTCCAAAATTCAGCCATGGTGCAGAAATACGGCCACTTTGATCCAGTCCCACGATGAGATTTCCCAGGAGGCTCCGTTTCAGTGTGTGTAGCTTTAAATGCTAATGAGGAGGAGAGCGGCCAATAGAAGTTGAGCAGGAAATGACGCGGATGTCATCAACACCGTTCACCACGACAATGTTTGGCGCAGACAGGAAGTCTGAAGTGACGGAGCTAAAAAAAAAAAATACATTTGTGCTCATTTTTTACATCCAATTACCGCAACTGCAATGCTTTGCATGTATGGAAGCCATGACGGTCGGTGGAAAGAATGTTTTAGGGGAGGGGTGGGAAATTCTCTGGGTGGAAAAAGCATGAGAAACGGGAGAGAAAATTTCAGATCAGACCACCTGTGCTTCCACTCTCTGAAGGGCGAAGCAGATTGGGGAACGCGCATTAATGTTAAATAATCTCACAGTCACATTTTCATAATAGGGGACCTTTATCTAGAATAACCTACAAATAACCCTATAAACAATATCATGGTTGTCATTTCTGACCTTCTGATGTTGATTTGGAAAAGTTACCTTTGGATAAGCAATGGCCGGCCCCCTTCTCATGTACAGGGTGAATTCGTCCAGACTGGGTCTCCGCAGCAACATCGGGAGCCCGATGGAGGTGTGCAGAACTGATCCGGATGGACAACCTGCAATAGACTCGTGCGGAATGACGCCGAAGCTGCTCTGCAGACTCGACCCCTCGCTGAGCTGGAACATCTTCCGGAACTCGTGTCTTCTGCGCTGGTACTCGGCTAAGACGTGTTCCCCGAAGCACATCGGCCGCTCACCAGGGAGAGGAGCCCCATACTCCCGGCTGCTCCCTTGTGTTCCCCTGTCATCCGGAGACTGCTCTTCGGCCCTTTCGGCAATCTCCTCCTGTTTCAGCTCCCTCAGCTGCCATATCTCTGGGCTCAGGCTCTCCTCAGGCAGGAGACGACTGAGCCTGCCAAACAGCGGCGCTATTTTCCTTCCGTCTTCAGTGGCAGGAGGATCTGGGGTGTCTGGGCAGCTGCCATTGTTACCGGAACCTTTAGAGTCACTTCCAAACGCCCTGAGGCTGCAGGTCTGTGTGGGTATCCTGAGATTGTCACTGTACAGGCAAGGGGACATCTGTCCCCATAAAACGTTCACGCACACACGACTATGCCTATGCATCGTAATCATAACCCTTTATTTCTCAGTGTCGTTAATACGTGGGAAAGTTTCCTCCTGACGTGATCCAGCTGCATGCCTTAACATACGAGACTATTAAATAAGGCCCCCATAACGAAATGTCGAAAATCTCGCCGTACGACGGTCAAAGAAACACCGGGGAGGTAGAACAGACGTCTCCAAATAAACATTTAAAGTTGTGGGACAACCGCTGCGACGGCAATAACATAGAGTAGAGCGTTGCGCCTAATGACTTACACAGTGCGCCGCCATGCTGAAAACCCACGTGTTGTGACGTCACAATCGTGCAGTACAAAACAATGGACCAAACAACGGAATAAACAAAATCATAAAAGATCAAATTAAAGCGTTAAAAGTAACAGCGTCCATTTAGTTTTTGATCAATTACATCTCAGAAATTTTGGATTAAAAATTAAGATTAGGAAAAATGTATTAAGTCATTATTTGGTGATTTTTTTTATTCTATATGACAGTATCTTAATTCTTTCTTCTTCATTTCTCCGTGCGTGAAGCTCGGCGGAACCCGCGTTTCGGTGCCGCCGGGTCCACTGCGGCACGGGGGCGCTGCTAGTCCGCCGCACCCGCTTCCGCTTCCAGTAATTTCTACGCCGAAGCCGGCCGTGTGGTGGGAGGGCGGTCGAGACGCTTCTAGAAGGGAAGAAAAAAAGAAAAAGAAACGCGCCGCGGACGGGGGTACGAGGCTCGGCGACGAGGACCATGGCGAAGTGGGGAGAGGGAGACCCTCGCTGGATCGTGGAGGAGAGAGCGGACGCCACGAACGTCAACAACTGGCACTGGTGAGGGGGGCAGCGGGACGCCGGCTCCGGCCGGCCGGCTAGCGGAGTTAGCTTCCGCCGTGCGGGTCGTCGTCGTGCGCGTCTCCGCTTTAAAAATGCCCGTTCTTTGACGAGTTCAGGCGCCGTCGAGGCGGTCCAGCTTTGGATGGAAACGTGAACGTTTTTTTTTCCCGGTCGTGATGTTAATAAGCTACGCAGCACCCACATGGCGCCTAACCGCAATAACTTGCTTAATATTTTTAGAACTAAACGACATTTCGGCCCCCGTTCCGTTTCCGCGGTGGCCAGATGCTGGTGAAGCGTCTGAAATAAAATCTCTCCGCCGTCGGTGAACGTTTGTGGGGACGGAACCCTGCCGGGGCTTTTCGTGCAGTTCCACCTACTGGCTGCAGGATGGCGCCACTGTCCCGCTCTCGCCTTATGAGGAGGTCGGCGATGTTAAAGTGATAAAAAGTGTAGCGATTGTCATCGTGATACACAGCACACGTTGACACAACGAAATGTGTCCTCTGCATTTAACCATCTCCCTTGGTGGGCAGCCATGACAGGCGCCCGGGGAGCAACGTGTGGGGCTGCTTCCTTAACCCCTTATATTGCATTTACCAGACACTCTTATCCAGGGACAGTGGACAGGGACACAATGGTAGTAAGTGGGATTTGAACCCGGGTCTTCTGGTTCATAGGCGAGTGTGTTACCCGCTAGGCTACCACCACCCATATTAGGAACAGGGAGAATAACACCATTAAGTTGGCTTTGGCAGGGCAGGTTTGCCGTGTGTTGGAATGTAAAATCCGTGGCTCCTGCCCGGCAGGACGGAGCGGGACGCGACGAACTGGTCGTCGGAGAAGCTGAAGGAGCTCCTCCTGGCCGTGAGGGTGGAGAACGAGGACGGGAAGTGTGAGGTCACGGAGGTGAGCACGGTGGAGGGCGAGGCGTCCATCAACAACCGCAAGGGGAAGCTCATCTTCTTCTACGAGTGGAACCTCAAGGCCAAGTGGAAAGGTAATTCGTCGCCACGCTGCGGACACCTGCTGTCCTTCCGTGGCGATTCTTTTCCGAGGTTTTTTTTTTTTTTTTTTACTCTGTTTAGGTGTGGGACGAGTCGAGATGCCCTCTAAACCTTAAATTTGTCTCCCTTTCTCTCAATAGGGATTTCGAAGTCGGGGATAAAATACAAAGGGAGCGTCGAGGTGCCCAACCTTTCTGACGAGAACGACATGGACGAACTTGATGTAGGTTGCCGGATTTCGTTCTTCCTGCATGTTCGTACCGGGTTTCCTACCGGGTCTTTTAAAAAAACACCTGGAAAAGTGGTGGAATTTGAAAAAGAGAATTTCCGGGCCTTGAAAATCATATAAACTCACGGGAAAATAATCGAAATCTGGCCGAGGCGTGAACGCATGACGATGTACGTAGTTCCCGCAAGACTGCGTGAAGAGACGTTATTCTACGTTTGCTACGACGTTTAAAACCAGCGCAGGCCTGTGTCATCTCTGCAGTGAACCACTTCCATATTCCAGAACTTATCAGACGCGTGTCTCCTTTTAAAAGGCGTAGATCAGCTGAACAAACACTGTCGTTTAAAGTTCAAGTTCCGTTTTCTGGCAAATTTGACATTTTTTGTGATATTTATTTATTTATTTATTTATTTGTTGAAATTTGCCCAGGAATTTCAGCGTACTTGTGATCGTGAAAATTTGCCGTATGGTAGCTGAAAAGTCATGTGACCTCTTTCGTAGAGCTGTGTTAAGAACGCGGATTGTTGTGTAAGGTTTCTCGTTGTCCGGGGCAACAGATCGCCGTGTCGCTGTCCAAAGACGAGCCCGACACGCCGCTGATGGCGCTCATGAAGAAGGAGGGCGCCGAGACGATCCGCGCCGCGCTGGGCAGCTACGTGAGCCAGCTGAAAACGGGTGAGGCACCGCCGGCACGGCACGCGTGCGAGTGTGAACGCGCGAGGGGGGGTCTGACGCCGCTGTCTTCGCCGCAGAGTTCACTCAAGGCATGATCCTGCCCACGGCCAACGGGGTCAGCAAACAGCAGCCGGTCCAGGCCAACATAAAGGTGGAGAGGACACAGGTGCATCTCCGGCTTTCCACGTCCTGCCGGTAGGACGATTTTTACGCCGTTTTTATGCGTATGTGTGTGTGTATATATATATATATTTTCCAGATTGGGTCAAGCAGTTCAGCGCCCCCTCCCAGCAATACTGGCGTGAAGATCCCCACCTGTAAGTTTAGCATCAAGGACACCTTCCTCACATCACCAGAGGATCTCTACAGAGTCTTCGTCCACCAGGAGGTTGGTCCTACCTGCTGCCTCAAAATCCGGGTTCCCGCCAGTCAGGGTACTTCAGAGACGGGGAATTTCATCACTTGGCTGCAAAGTCAGGGAATAATCAGTCAGTATTCTTAATGGCACACAGTGGTGCAGCGGTTAAGGAAGCGGCCCCGTAATCAGAAGGTTGCCGGTTCGAATCCCGATCCGCCAAGGTGCCACCGAGCAAAGCACCGTCCCCGCACGCTGCTCCCCGGGGCGCCTGTTATGATCTTTAAAGTGTAAATTCAAAGACGTTTGGCTTGAAAATGGACCGAATCTAAGGACCGGCTCAGCCAAAATGAAATAAGATGCACATTGAGCTGCCAAAATTCAGCAAGAATGACGTAAATGCAGCACCAAATTCTAGAACATTTCTTTATATGGGAGGTCGTGGAAAAGCCAGGGAATTTCGGTTTGGAGCGGGAACCCTGCGAAATGTCCCTCTGTGTTTCTGCTGCTGTCTGACGCGCAGTGACTGGGCTAATCCTTCTCCTCCCCTCCGCCATGCGGTCAGATGGTGCAGGCCTTCACGCACGCCGCTGCCGTGGTCGAAGCAGACAAAGGGGGGAAGTTTCGCCTGCTGAACGGCAACGTGCTTGGCGAGTTCGTGGAGCTGGTGAGAACTTGTGTTTACTATCTAGTTCTTCTGGGCAAATAAAAATTCACAAAGGATCCCATATTGAACGATGATGCATTTTTTTTTTTTTTTTCCCACCCTCGTGCTGGCCAAAAAAAAAAAAGTACAGAAAAATAATTCAAACAGACATGAGCCTTCACATCGAATCACTCTCGAACTCGATTCCGATTATCGATGCATCACAATGAATCCCATAAATCTTCTACGTGTTTTTTTTCCCCAAATCGTACACCTGTGCGGACGCTTTGATTTGCTACGATGAGCAGAAGAAAAAAAAAGCTCGGACCGTTCTTCTGCTCATTGGAGAAAATCTCAAGCCGCTTTCAGACTGAACAGCGACAAGCCCGCGCGTTTTTCTAAACTGCCGGTAAGGCGATGGCGTCGCGTTGTAGATCTCCGGACGCTCTGAGATTAATATCAGCTTTTCGAAGTGGCAGAAAGAAAACTCGCCTGCTTCGGCTCTGTTTTCCGCGCGAAAATACTCTACTCTGTAGATGGGGCCGTCACAGTCACTACCGGCACGACTTTTTAACAAGAACTTTCACGCCGCCGGCGCCAGAAAAACCGCGTCGTTATGTCGTCATCATGTGATCGATGCAACGTCGTCCACGTCTGCATCGATAATACGATCGATTTCAGCACCCCTAATGTTCACGTCCCCCAAACTTTAGAGGCGGTGAAACCTAAACCTAGTAAAAGCGCACTATCATGCACGGCAAAACGCCATGAGAGCCGTAACCAGACTTGCAGTGTCGCTTATGCAACTCGCACGTCGCCAAGGCGATGCATTGTGGGTCTGTCACTCTGCACCGTGCGTGGCAGGAGCGTACGGTCCGTTCTGCTTTTCCAGCGGAAGTGGCGCAGGAACAGCGGGGGATCCGTATCGCCGCCGCGATGGCCCTGACTTTTATCACCCAGCCCAACTACCCAGTTACTTGAGTGATGGAAAAATGACGTTTTTTGCGGGGTCAAAAATTGGTTTTATTTTGTCTTCGTCAGGTTCCTGAGCAAAAGATCGTAATGAAGTGGAGGTACAACACCTGGCCCTGCGGTGAGACTCTTTTTCTTGGCATTTCGAGACGCGTTGTGAATCCGTCCCTTTTAGAGAGCGACCGGTTTCTCTCCCCTGCACCGCAGAGCACTACGCCACCATCGCGCTGACTTTCACGGACCGGGGGAACGAGACGGAGCTGGGCGTGGAGTGCCGGGGCGTCCCGCAGAGCGACGAGGACCAAACGCGGGAGGGCTGGCAGAGATACTACTTCCAGGCTATCAAACAGACGTTCGGATACGGCGCCCGACTCTACTGAACACCTCACGCTGTTTGGCTTGTAAAAATATCTACATTTTAGTTTTTTTTTTTTTTTTTTTTTTTTTTCTTCTTCTTCTTCTTCTCCTGGGGGGGGGGGGGGGGGGGGGGGGGGGGGGTCACGTACAGAAAGCGAACATCAGAACGCAACCCTGTCATCCAACAGCCAGCACAGAATCTTCTGCACATAAACTTTATTTGCCCGTGGGTCCTCGTGTACAAAAGAAATATACTGTCTGAACTGTAGAACATGAGTAAAACGAGAGAAAAGAAAAGGAAGAGGAGGAAGGGGAGCGGGAGTGTCACGACTGCATCGGTGTGTGTGTGTGTGTATGGAATAAATTATGTACTCCGTTTAGTTCCGTAGTTTAGCAGCATGTCTGCGCTCGGTCGGTAGGTGCAGGAACGGACTGTGCCTTTCGGATGTGAGAGTTGTGGGAGGTTCGAGTCCTCTCACTGGGTTTTTAAATTTTTCCCAAAATGAAAGAATTCTACGATACAAAGCCACTGTTCATATTTAAAAACCAAGAGTGCTGCTGAAAAGGGTTTTTTTTTGTGTGTGTGGTTATTTTTTCTTCACTTGGACATTACACATTGAGATGATTGTTGGGGGGGGTATTATTCATTCGGTCCTCAAATGTCATTTGAAATAAACCCATTTCATGTATGTTGAACAGTTTTAATTAATTTATTTTGCGCGCCATGCTTTCGTAGCCACGTCAGAGCCTCCGTTTCTTAAAATAAATTGATCCTTGCGTGTACAGCAGTGTGCAGTATTTTTTTTTTTTTTTTATTGCTCACGGCCGGCAGCGTTGACGCAGGAAACGTGGCGCGAAATGCTTACAGAATCGACATGCCACCACCAACAACTATTTCTTATATAGCCCATAATCACATACAGTGTGTCTCAATGGCCCTACAGTTGACACCCCCACACTGTACCCTTCTGCACACAAGGAAGGGAGGGGACCTCGGGATGGAGTGGTACAGAGAGGGACACCCTTTCAGGGTAGAGTGAGCCTGCAGTTGGTGTCAGTGCAGGGTTGGTGATGATTTGTCCAAGAAGAGGAAAAAGTCCTACAGTTGTAGAGGTGGAGAAGTCCACAGTGTAGTAAAGAACATCTGTCCATGTTTGGAGGCCCTGTACAGTGCCGAGTTGGTTTTAGTCCAGTGTCATGGTGTACATTACATGTCCATTATGATGCTACTGGTCCATTTGAAGATGCCTGAAGCTTTAGTTGTTACGGTGGTGGCGGCCGTGGTGACTCTCTGGTTCAATTCATGCCAAGTTGCCAGAGACCAGGATTTATCTGCTGGTCTCCTGGTGGTCTGTGTGCTTGATTCAGCAGCGGCAGACAGTGGCATTGTAAGACTGGTACTGAAATTCGTGGTTATAGTGGTATATTGGTGCTACAGTGGCCCGGTACCCTAACCAGGACAGCCTAACTAAGGTGAATTGAACACCGCCTATACTTGACTAGGTGACTGTGTAATAAAGTGGAATTAATAATTGACAACGTGTCTGGGACTTTAACAGAAGTTTAGAGAGAACAGATGTGTTTTCAGTTTAGATTTAAACACTGAGTCTGAGTCCCGGACACTGACAGGCAAGCCGTTCCACAACCGCGGAGCTCTATAGGAGAAGGACCTGCTCCCAGCTGTGACCTCCTGTACTTTATGTACCACTAGTGACCCCGCACCTGTTGATCGCAGGGGGCGTGGCGGGTCGTAAATAACTAGGAGTTCACTCAGATAAGGTGGAGAGAGACCATGTCGAGCTTTATAGGTCAAAAGTAGGATTTTGTACACAATCCTAAATTTGATGGGTAGCCAGTGCAGTGATCGTAAGACCGGGGTGATGAGGTCAAATTCCCTAGTTCTAGTTAGAACTCTACCAATACACCAACAAGTGGAGAAGTTCATATAAGAACGGCAGAATGCAGTAGTCCTTGCATCGGTGACCATTTATGACACTCAGGTGACAAGACTTAAAGGGCCTCAGTAAAAAAAATATATATATATATATATATGAGAAAAAAACTAAACTTTTTGCACTATACCAGAATAACGTAAGGAAAAAACGCATATAGTCATTTATCAATATCAGGGATTAAAATATAATGCATACTACATGCAAATCATGATCTCTTAACATTTTTTTATATATATCTTAATATTTGCACATTAGTTTTTCAAACTTATTGTCGGATAATTCTCCATTTTCTGTGATATCCAGTGTGCGTTCATCTCACACGTGAAACGGAACTAAATTAAGGAGGAACGACGAGGCCTTTTTGGAATGTAAAGGAAAAGGATGCAGGGGAACTGGCGGAACGTCTCGCTCCCAGCGAAGCCGGTGGGGAGAGTGTGTGTTGGCGGGGGTTCGGCAAACCTACACGGAGGTCAGCAGCCCGGCCACTCACGCGTCCAGGCAGATGAACAGCTCCGGTTCCTGGAAGAGACCTGAATGTGAACGTGCACGTTTAAAGCAGGTGAACGGCAGGATGACGTGTGTTTGGGTGCTCGGGAAGGTCACGCCGGGGTCAGGCACGGTCGTCCGGACGCGAGTGGGCGTGGCCACACGTACGCTGGAGGAGTGGCCGTCGTCCGCGGGCTGACTGGCGGGCCTCTTCGGCCGCTCATCGGCCTCGGGCGGCCTCGTCTTCGCGGGGACGTCCTGCCACCTCTTCCTGGAAGGAGGGAAGGAGAGTGAAGGTGCGGCGCGCCTTTACCCGCGCTAGCTGGGCTCCTCACCTGTGTCCCGAGGTCCCTGCCCACTTGCCCTTGGTCCGGCCCTGCCTGGCCGTGGAGGCTGCGTGTTCAGCAAGGTCCCTCAGGAAGTCGAAGAGCTTCTCCGATTCGATGCACTGCTTGCTGTGTGGGATTTTACACATCGTTTTCTTTTACAGCTTACGGTCAAGAGCGAAGGTCCTGGTACTCACACGTGGCTGCTGGACATGATCCTGCTGTGCTTGGACTGGGTGATCAGGCTACTTTTGGTAAGCAGGGACCTGAGGAACATCTCCAGGGCCCGAGCTGGAGACCAGGAGTTAGGGGGGGGGGGAGTAGCCTAGTGGGTAAGACACTCCTGCTGTACAATAAATTCCTATTAATGGCATATTGATAATTGTCATGCACAGAATATAATGTCTGAGGGCAACGGTGTAAAAATGCTTACATAAACTTTAGAGACTGACCACTGACATTCAAGTACAACTTAATGTCAATCAGAATGACCCATCATTCTTATAGATTTGTTATAGATTTGAATTAGTTAATTAATTTTTGTTTCATTATTATGTACAGTAGTCCATGTAAACACACAGTATACATTTCTTTTCCTAGACTATTTACAGTGCTAAGGCTATGAACCAGAAGACCCAGGTTCAAACCCCACTTACTACCATCGTGTCCCTGAGCAAGACACTTAACCCTGAGTGTCTCCAGGGGGGGGGCTGTCCCTGTAACTACTGATTGTATGTAAGTCGTCCGATAAATGCTGCAAATGTAAAAAAGGATACAAATGATCACGGGCACGGCGGTGGCGATCCTCCCCACCTCGGTGTCCTTCTGCATGATCTTCTTGATGCGACCCTGCCCGGTGCACAGGGACACGGCGGCGTGGGACGAGGCGCCGGAAGGAGGAAAGAGCGAGCGGAGCCCGGCGGGCTACTTACAGGAGGGAAGCGCACGTTGTACTTCTTCTTCTGCCCAGGCATCCCGACCACTCCCGGCCCCGCCGGCCGTCACATTTTCCAGTGTTTTGACGGCCCGCCATCGCTCCGGCTCCATTTGTTTACCTCTCACAGGAAGTCGCCCGGCGAGGAAAAGCAGGGGGGGAGAGGGGGCGTTCCCTCCGCGGTGGGCGCGGCCGTGACGTCAGCAACGTGGGCGGTCACGTCACGTTAATTACGTGCGTTTCGATTTTTTTTTTTTATTATGCCCGTTGAATTCAAAAGCGTCGCCTGCATGTAACAACAACAAAAAACGCGTCTTTAATTATTATCAGCTTTTTAAATTGCTTTTAAAATGTTGAATTCTGGGCGGATGTGATTACGAACTGGCTGGGATTAATAAATAGAAAATCTTCGAATTCTGATGCTCTGTAGCTTTTGCTGATGCGTTGCTGGGCAACCGTAGTCCAAGCTGCTTTGCTTGGGATGGACGATAATAATATTAATTCTGACCAAAATCAAAAATAATATAATAACAATTGTTTCTGTTTTCTTTTTTATCATTAAGTTAATTGAAGTGAAGTGATTGTCACTTGTGATACACAGCAGCACAGCATGTGTCCTCTGCATTTAACCATCACCCTGAGTGAGCAGTGGGCAGCCATGACAGGCGCCCAGGGAGGAGCCTGTGATGACCTTCTGATTACGGGGCTGCTTCCTTAACCGCTAGGCCACCACTGCCCCCCTGTTTTAATTATTTTCTTGGATGGTTTGTTACTTGTTTTTACTTAATTTTATTTTTAAAAGTGAGTCCTTGTGAAATGTTATTATTTTGAATAATAATTAAATCCATACAGGTGACATAAACTAAATGCCTTCTCAGCTATCAATAACCTCCGGTCTATGTAAAATTGTGTTCTGCCTTATCTTATCTTACGCCTATGTTGGCAGTGATTGCAAAGCAGACTTTGCAGTTATGGCAGCGAGATAAGCAGGAGATGAATAAAGCTGCTCTCTGTGCCACAAACAACATTCTCCTGCAGAGAGGCATCTCCGGGTTCCTTCGCGAGTCATGAAGAGTGTCGTGGTCCTTCTGCTTCTGCACGCTGTGGCTTTCAAGGGCGTCAAGGGTGAGTGCAAAAAAAATCGAAAGGCAGACGTTGCATATGATGTCACATTTTATTTCCAACAAAGGTTACTTTAAAGCAACAAAACAATGTCCTCTAGGCCACAACTGGTTTCAGGAGTATGAAGAAGCTGTGAAGCACCTCAGTGAAGAGGATCTGAGAAGGGTACTCATGCAAAATGTCTGTTAATCTGAGTGTGTTGGTCATTTCAGTCTTATTTAAAACCGGTCTACCTCTTACAGGAGTATCCGGAAAAGATCCGACCCCAGACCTTCAAACACCCGCCTTTCAAGTGTCCGGACATGAGCCCGTCACCTACGGTCCCCACTTCAGGTGTGGCATCTCATTTACATTTATGGCCTTTATCAGACGCCCTTACCCAGAGCGACTTACAATCAGTAGTTACAGGGACAGTCCCCCCCTGGAGACGCTCAGGGTTAAGTGTCTTGCTCAGGGACACAATGGTAGTAAGTGGGATTTGAACCTGGGTCTTCTGGTTCATAGGCGAGTGTGTTACCCGCTAGGCCACTACCACCCTCAGCGAAGAGACGAGGGTGAGCAGCAGTGGACGTTGTTGCCAGCGTGAACTCACGACATGTTTCCGTTCTAGTTGAATTTGTTAAAGCTGCCGACATCAAAGTCATCGCGGCCCTGGGCGATTCGCTAACCGTGAGTAGCACCAGACGGGCTCCCGTTACTAGCGAAAGACTCTTTGGGGATGATCACATGTCCAGGCCTCTCTCCACAGACTGCTATTGGCGCCAACGGGTCTACACTTCTCGGCATTCCCATAGAGTACCGCCACGTTTCATGGAGGTATAAATAATTTCACTTTCAGTTGTAAAATGTGCAGAACAACGTGGGACCTTTCCGTTTTGTTTGCATTGCTCCCCGCAGTATTGGGGGACACGGAACTTATCAAGACGTGATCACCCTTGCCAGTGAGTTTTCAGTTGCACTAAATACTGAAACTGCATTGCTGCGTGCTGCAAACAGAGAAGCGATTCGCCTCCCCTCTCCGTTCCTCAGACATCGTGAAACTCTTCAACCCCGACGTCCTCTTTCCGGCTCCTAAATGGACCTTGAACGACCACCCGGTGACCGTGAACGACACCGGTTTCAACCTGGCCGTCACTGGACACAACACGCTGTAAGGCCCGTACGATGCGTTTCGGACATGGAAACCGCACATCAGCACTGCGTTATCCGCCGCGTACAATAAACTGAGTGAAGAACACCACGTCTATCAACGTTGCGATAATCGGATGCGTCATTTATTAATTTCTCACACGTGCTTGGCGTGCAGAGTGCTTGCTGGAACTTTACCGGTCAACCCGTTGACCTCAGGTGACATTCTAGTTTTTTTTTTTTTTGCTTTTTATTTTATTGTTTCTCTCCTCCACAGAAACATTTCCGAACAGACAAGACACATGATCGACACGTTCAAAACCTTCCCCGTAAGTCCAGCTCTTTCTTTTTTTTTTTTTTTTTTCGGGCCGGCACTCTCACTGGTGGATCTGTGGCGCCTTTTTCGTTCCAGGGCCTGGATTTCGAAGAGGACTGGAAACTTGTCACCGTCTTGATCGGAATGAACGACATCTGTGACTACTGCAAGAACAAGGTATACTATACGAATGTCGTAACTGTAAACCTGAGGAGAATAGAGTAAAAAACTCTCTCTCTACACACAAAAGCACTGTATTCAAACCACTCCAACTTGATGTTACCTGGCAGAAAGAGGCGTGGCACAATAGAGGTTAAAAGGATGAACAGTTTCTAATTTATTAAAAAAAAGGTACCAATGTTACAGAGGAAACCAAAATGAAAAGAAAGAGTAAAGGGAGAGAAAGAGAGAGAAAAGCCATGAGAAAAATAGGTCAAACAGGAAAGACTCAGTTAGTGATGGGAAAATTTCCCTCAGCTCCCGATGGAAAAGAAAATCGAAGTGAGCAATCCTTTATACACCTGACCTACAGGAAGCTGTCACAGACCAATCAGAACTTGTTGTTCCTGACGTCACGCCACCGGTGTCTCCCGTCGGGGGAAGACAAAGAGAGAAGGCGGTCCCGACGGCCGGCGCCTCGCACCTTTGGCTCGGGGGAGGGCCGCCAAACGCTGCAATGACGTCCGACAAAGACATGCAAAACAAAAGCGCAGAAACGCCATGGCCCCATCTTACATAACTGACCCTGAAACCAAGCCAAATCGTGCCATGTGCTCCCGCGCGCGGTTCTTCTCCCGGACCGGGCCGGGCCGCGGCCGTTCTGTTCCGGCGGGGTGAAGGCTGCCGCTTGGCAGACACGTTGCTGTCCGGTACCATGCCGATCCAGGAGGAGAAGGTTGCTGGCCCAGTCCCAGTAAATCTGCCCAGAAGAACCAGCCGGAAAACCGCTCCCCTGCACAGACCAGCCACCACACGTTTCCACGCGAAGGAGGCCAATGAAAAGCAGCCTCGATTTTAGTCTCGGAGCACATGGCAAGGCTTGCCTTCGTTTTCCGAACCTACGTCAAAAAAACAAAAACAAAAGTGGCCCGCTGTTTATAACGTGATTCGTTTTTTGACCCTTCAGACGCTCTTCTCGGCAGACAACTTCATCAGCTATCTCACGGAGTCGCTTGAAATGATGATGAACGAGGTACCTTCCTCTCACCATGACAGTGTGCATTGCCAAATTTCTGCACATCATGCTGTTTAGGTGTTGATGGTGCTGACCTGTCCTCTGATCTCCCTCGTTCCGTCAGGTCCCCAGGCTCATAGTGAACGTGGTGCAGATCCTCCAGATGAGGACTCTGAGAGAGGTCAGCATGCCGACCTTGGCCTGCGTGTTACAAAAGTACGTCCCCCTCCACACACGACAGTTCCGAAATTGCGCCCGCTCGCTTGCTCGCTCATTCATTCACACTCCACCGCGTGCAGAAAGTTCTGCTCCGCCTGTGCTGCCGGATGAACTCCACAGAACTGGAGGAACTTGTTTAGAACTCAACTTGGAGTTCCAGGTGGGTGCCGGCCAGCACGAGCCTGCCGCGCGGCCCGTTGCCGCAGGCCCGCGATAAAGTTCTCCGTGTGCTCTGATACGCTAGAGGAGGCTGGAAGAGCTGATCCGACAGCGCGCCGCTTCATCAAGGACGACTCGCGGTGCTTCTGCAGCCGTACCTGACGCACGCGCAGCCTCCGAGACTTCCCGTGAGTCCGCTAGGGCAGGAAGGTGATGTCACGTGAACAGCGTCACACTTTCTCTGGCCTCTTATTGCTTGTTTGTTCCACTCAGGACGGTGAAGTCGACACAAGCTACTTCACACCCGACTGTTTCCATTTCACCGTTAAAGGCCACGAGGAGCTGGCCAAGGGCTTGTGGAACAACATGGTGAGCGCCCAGGCCAATTTCAGTGTGTTTTATCGTGCAGAACCATTCACCCGTTTTCCCACGTTGTTCTGTGTAGTTTCAGCCAGAAGGTCAAAAGGAAATGATAACGTCCTTCTCAGAACCTGTAAAGCTCATATGCCCATCTGAGGTACGTCACATCTCAAAAAAAACAAAAAAAACTGACAAACTCATCAACTATACACTTCCAGCCTTTTGCACATCTCTGCTCTTTTTGCACGTTTGCCTTGTCTTGTGTGTCCAGTTTGATATATCCAACATATCCACTTACAAGCATCGTACATGATGTTGTCCAGTTATGTCCTGTTCTACTTTTCTCCTGTAGAGAGAACCTGTACAGTACCTAAGCTTTAGTTAGTATAGTTTAGTGTGTATATACAGTACAGGCCAAAAGTTTGGACACACCTTCTCATTCAATGTGTTTTCTTTATTTTCATGACCATTTACGTTGGTAGATTCTCACTGAAGGCATCAAAACTATGAATGAACACATGTGGAGTTACGTACTTAACAAAAAAAGGTGAAATAACTGAAAACATGTTTAATATTCTAGTTTCTTTGCTTTGAATACTGCTTTGCACACTCTTGGCATTCTCTCGATGAGCTTCAAGAGGTCTTCATCTGAAATGGTTTTACAACAGTCTTGAAGGAGTTCCCAGAGGTGTTTAGCACTTGTTGGCCCCTTTGCCTTCACTCTGCGGTCCAGATCACCCCAAAACCATCTCGACCATCTGTGGAGGTCAGTTCTCCGCTTTTTGTTAAGGATGTAACTCCACATGTGTTCATTCATAGGTTTGATGCCTTCAGTGAGAATCTACCAACGTAAATGGTCATGAAAATAAAGAAAACACACTGAATGAGAAGGTGTGTCCTGTACTGATTTATGATTGCACTGGGGGGAAACATTATTTCAATAAACGGTATACTGTGTATAGTATTGTACTGACAATAAACCAATCTTGAATAACAGCGGCCTATGTTTCGGAGCCATGCATATGAATCCGTTTCACCCAGACATGCTCTTCTTCTGCTCTCTGTTCTAGGAGCATCCTTACATATACGTAAAGTCCGCGTCCTGCACGGTCCCAGCAGGCAGAGCGCTGTGGACCATTGTGGCCGTCTCCAACGTGCTCCGTCTGATCAGCGACCGACACGCCGCCGAATGAGGGGCCGCGGACTCCACCGGCCGCCGGCAGGGGGCGCCCTCCGTTCACTTTCCCAGCGGCGGCGCCGCCGTCGTCATGTGCCCAAAATTTCCGGCGACGTGCTGTGAAAACGGTTTCATTCAAGTTCGCGACATCTGATGCGCCGAGTGTGAAAATATCAAGTTGTTTTTATCACTTGAACGACACGCCGGTGGAACTTTCGCACGGCACGGGCACAGCACCACCAACTAGTGTATTTTTGTGATTGTGCGCTTTATTTATTCCTGTTGCGTCAACGAAACCTTCGAATAAAGTCCAGCATTCTAAGTGCACGATTTCTCCTTTTTCAATGGCTGTGGTTTCGGTCAGTCCCGTTGGAATTAGGCCGTCGTGTGTGGGTCGCAGAATGTTTACGTCACACGGATCTGTACGCAATGGCAAGAATCCGCATGTGTGTATTAAAGGTGTCGGCTGTGAACACGCTTCGTGCAAGTTATTCATTTTTGGGGTACAAGCCTGCAAGATGACCACGTATTTACATAAAGTTTCACTCAGTTGTATTGCGTGTTGCAGAGGGCGACCACGGGTTATGTTTCTTTGGGGTCACAAATGCCGCTTTTTTTTTTTTTTAATACAATCCCCGGTGACACGGACGGCGAACACGCCGGACCGCCGCGGCCAGGCCACGTCAGAGCCAGCTCGGCGAGGGAGGAAGCACATGGTCGCCGTCAGTCGGTCCGTCCGTCCGGCCCTCCCTGCACTGGCAGCGCGCCGCCGCCGGGGGCAGCAGCGGCGCCGCTCGTCCCACCACTCGTGGCCATTTCCAGCTGGGCGCGTTGGGGGTGAGTTGCGCGGAGCAGGTCAACACAGAAACTTTTTTCTTTTTTTTTTGTTTTTTTGTTTTTGTTTTCCTCCCACCCCCTCCCTCCCCAAATCCCCCCCCCCCCCCAAATCATATTCGCAACAGTCCGGTGTCAACAACGGCGCCACAGATGGCCGTGTGGGGGACGCGGATGTTTTGACGTCGGCCCTTGCGTTCGTCAGGACCGCAACTCTTCGCCGAGCTCGTTTAATTTCTTTATTTTATTTTTTTTTTCTTTCCCGCCCACCCCGGAGATTAAAACACGTTTGGTTTAGTTGACGGGCGAGTCGAGCGTGAAATCCCGGCCAGGGCCCTTTTCGCTGCAGCATGTCGGCCGAAGTTGCGTGCGACTCGAACGCGACACGGGCTCGCTTGGCCGCTGGAAACCAAAACAAGTCGGACATCGAGCGGCCGAGGGAGTCCGACCACGAGGCCGTGGACAAGGAGCCGGACCGGGCAGCGGCGGCGAGAGAAGGAGAACGAGCAGCAGAAGTCGCCCGGCGACGGGGGCAGGAAGGGGGTGATCGAGGCGCCGCCGCCGAAGGTAAACCCTTGGACGAAGAAGAGCGGATCGACCCCCAGCAGCCCCCCGGACTCAGGTCGGTCTGTTCTGGACATGGCATTCAAATTAAAAGTAAATGTTTAATATATAAATATATTCTTTCGGACTTTAGTCTAGTTTCATTATGGCTCTAAAGGCTAAGCTATGTGCTACCTGTCTTTAAAAAAAAGTTTGTTTTTTAAAATTAAACATTTGCTTTAAAGTACTTCGGAACGTTTTGTGGACATGAGGTGTCAGTTTTCGACACTTTTGACGTTTATTAATTACCGTATCGCTAAGTTGGTCGGGTGAAATATTCTGCTATTCATACATGGACATAGAGACGACCGATGCAGGCTGTGGGGCGTGGCCTGCCCGCCTGCCACCGCGGTGACCAATCAGGATGCTAGAGGCGTGGCCTGGGAAGCCCTCCGTCTCATGGGACTTTAGGACTGAGAGGCGGGGCCTGGCGTCCTGTCATTCCGGCAGCCAATCACGGCGTGGAGGCGGGGCCGACGAGTATGTCGCCCCTCAGCAGCCATTAGCGCATCGCTTACAACCTGTTGACTTTTTTTGTGGTTGTTGTTTTGTTTGTTTGTGGGAAATACTCTCGCAAATTTAAAGTTACGATTCGTTCAGACGGACAGACAGCAGAGCGGTAGTGAAACCTGGAATTATCACCACACTTGTGTTCTTTGACCGACGGTGTAAACGTGGCGGTGTTAACTCGTGCGTTTCACCCGGTTAGCAAAAGCGCTAAACTCCATTCAGGTTAAGTCGGCCGGCTGCAGCGTCGACCGGACGGCTTTGTTCGCGCGGCGCGGCCGAGCCGATTTATCCGGGCGGAGCTGCTGATGGTGGCAGATTTGGTGGCGCACCATCCCCCCGTCCCCGCGTCGCCCCCCCCCGTCCCCGCGGCATCTGATCGAGTTGCAGCGGGGAACACGTGGAGTGCTGACAGCTGCAGATCTGCGTGTCGGGAGCAGGCCCCACCTCGCGTCCGCGGACAGGAGCTGCGCGGCGAGGCCGGAGTGGAGGCGGGTCGTGCCGATCGGTGCACGCCGAAAAGATGACAATGCTGACGTCACGAGTTTAGCAACAGAGCCCAGGAATCTTTTCAGGATCCCTGCTCAAACAGTGTTGGTTTTTATCTAAGTTTTATTTCAGACTATTTGTTGTGTTTTGCATTGTGTCAACTGCAATTATTTGGGGCGGCTGTGGCTTATAGTGGTTAAGGAAGCTGCCCGGTAATCAGCAGGTTGCCGGTTCGAATCCTGAGAAAAACCGCCGTCCCCTCACGGTGCTCCCCGGGCGCCTGTCACGGCTGCCCACTGCTCACCAAGGGTGATGGTTAAAAGCCCCCCCCCAAGACACTCAGGGTTAAGTGTCTTGCTCAGGGACACAATGGTAGTAAGTCGGATTTGAACCTGGGTCTTCTGGTTCATAAGCGAGTGTGTTACCCACTAGGCCACTACCATCCAACAACAGCCCATAACCCCACACTGAGGAGTGACTTTGTCACTAATTACCGGGCCACCCCTGACCCAGGGTTTAAAATGGGGCGGGTGAGACCACAAAGTTCCAGGTTCAAGCCCAACTTATACCTTCCGTGTCCCCGAGCAAGACACTTAACCCTGAGTGTCTATAGGGGGGGACTGTCCCTGTAACTACTGATTGTAAGGCGGTCTGATAAATGCTGTAAATGTAAGGTTCCATGATCCGCAGAGTTGGTAAGGGCCGACACTCACGCTGGGACCTTCTCGCTGCTGTCATTAGTGATGCGCCTTGAACCTTGAGTTTATTAAAAATCCACTTCGTTTCTCGATAA